>NW_027527402.1:362901-387886 GCF_008692635.1 Crocuta crocuta | reverse complement strand
GGGGGGGAATAAATAAAATGTCATTCTTGTATTGCTTATTATTTATAATGGTTTGGAAATGCCAGATCACTGATATTATCCTTCGATTATGTTTCTGCTTGGGATAGTGTAATTTTGTTAGCCCTACAGTATTTGTATAACCCGGAAGTGCTCAAATTCTGATCTTTAATCCCCAAATAACATTAGCTTGAGCCCCTGTCCTCTATGGTTGCAGGAAGTCCAGTCTCCACCTTCTCAAGCACCTCTAGCGGTCACTAAGAAAAGCATCCTTGTTCACAAATCCTCTGTTTGTCACATGTCATCTCAGGTAGAGTCCTTGCTCCAGAACATAGAGTCATTAAGACCCCGCTTTCACCTCTTGTCTCCTTGTAAGCTGAATCACAGCTCACACCACACCCTGTGTCTTCAGTGTGAGCATAATCATATTCTTTGACTCCCCAAACATGGCTAACACGGGTCTGAACATGTAATAAATGCCCTTGGGCCAAGGAACATACAACGGAGGGAACAGCTAACAGATGTCATTACATCTGCATTCCAGAAACTGGGCCCCACTTCCCACAGACACCGAGTCCTCCCCTTCTTCAGTGCAAAGCCACCTCATGTCTTTGCCTCTGTGTTTTCCATCCTCATACAAGATACATCATGGCCCCTGCTTGTGACAAAAATGGCGTGTTTGGTACTAAATGAAACCAAAGTGCACGCTGCCCACCTCGTCCAGACCCTCTTGTTTGTTCTATGGTGTGCAGCAAGAAAGCAACTAGGCCTGTGTGTCACACATGCTGCATTCCTGGCTCTTGGCCTCAGAGGGCAGGTGCTTGATCAAACTCCACCCATGCCTTCTACACACACAGTTTGGAGGATGCACAGCTCGAATGCAAGTGTGGAAGGAAGTGTCCTCCTACTGCGGGTAGCAGATCAGACTGCAGGAAACAGATCCGAAGGACATACTTAACACGTGTGAGGCAGGCTTCCCCAAGAATAATGAGTAGACACTTAACATCTCCTCGACCACACTGATCACGAAGAAGGCTCTCTCAGAACAAGAGGGAGGCTCTCTCAAGCACACTCCGGCTTCCCCACCCAGGAGTGCAGAAACTGCTCCGAGCCCCCAGCTGGCAGTGTTCGTCTCCACCGGCCTTATGATCCATTCTTTACCTAGCAGTCTATTACCCTTTCATGACTCCTTCGTTGTGTCTGTTCCTGATTCTGGTTCTAACATTGTTTGAGGCAGCAAAGCGTCTTACACACAAAGCATGACTATATGGAAATGTCCAAATCTGCCTGTATACTAAATAATTATCATCATGAGCAGTGCAGTGGTGCTTGGATTGTGTCGTCATTTATGCTTTTTCAATGTAACCTTGATCACTCTAGCTTAAGCCTGTGTCTCTGTATATAGTCAGTTGAACGTGAAAATAAGTAACTGCTTTCTAACCTTCATAACAGTTAGTGACCGAGTAATGGGTCAATCCCTGAAAGAGGGAGTCACTGTAGTTATCTTAAAGGCTAAAATAATGATGTGAGTTAAGTTGCTATGAGTCAGCCTTCTAAAGCCTGGGCACTCCGAAAGTACTGATAAAACAGGCCCTGTGAGGCTGAGGACCACACTCGTGATGAGCTCTCATGGTGCAGCCACAGCATGAGGACCTTTCTGAGCCATCACCTGGCGCCTCTCTTTGACATGTCTTCAACAGCAGTAGCGCTCAGGTGCCAGTTAAGGACATTTTTCACCCATTAACAACAAGAACCTTTTCATCAAATGTGGCTGGACTGAATCATACTCTCAGCTGCCGAACACCTTAAGATTTACTTGCAGCTTTTGACCACTTGCTGCTGTTGCGGTTCACTCTCGTTTATTGAGCTGTTACTAAGTGTCAATCTCTGTGATAAACTATTTATGTAATTCTGATCTTTAAGAAAATCCTGGGGGGGGAGGGATTATTTTCCTGTGTTACAGATGATAACATACAAGTTCGTAAAGTTTAAATGCCTTGTCTAAGGTCACGTTGAAGTAAGTGGCAAAACTGGAATCTGGCAGCACATCTGTCTAGCTCTGAAGCTAGAGTATTTCTTTTCTTTCATTCTTTTTTCTTTTAATGTTTTTTTTTTTTTCTGAGAGAGAGACAGACAGACAGAGTGTGAGCAGGGGACAGATGGAGAGAGAGGGAGACACAGAATCTGAAGCAGGCTCCAGGCTCTGAGATGTCAGCACAGAGCCCGATATGGGGTTCGAACCCACAGACTGTGAGATCATGACCTGAGCCAAAGTCAGATGCTCAACTGACTGAGCTACCCAGGTGCCCCTTGTATTTCTTTACTGAATATTTCCTACTTGTCTGTCAGAGAACAGATGTTAGTAGCCACATGTATAAATTGGAATGCAATCAAGAGAGATATCGCACAGTACTTTGAAGAGGGGAAGTTTCATATGAAGAAATATTAACTATAACAGGGGATTGGAATAATGGGGAATTGTCTAAGTAAAGAAGCCCCCTTATAACTAAATAAGAAAAAAACCTCATATTTTAATGGCAAAGGATTTGAATAGATATTTCACCAAAGAGGATATATAAGTAGCTAATAAGTACATGAAAAGATGCTCAACATCATTAGCCATTAGGAAAATGTAAATTAAAACCACAATGAGATACCACTTCATATCACTAGAATGTTTATAGTAAAAAATACCAGACAATAAGCAAGTGTTGGCAAGGATGTGGAGAAACTGGAACCCTCATACATTTTTTTTAAACTGTTACATTTTTTTGTAATGTTTTATTTATTTCTAGGAGAGAGAGAGAGAGAGAGAGAGACAGTGTGAGCAGGGGAGGGTCAGAGAGAGAGGGAGTCACAGACTCTGAAACAGGCTCCAGGCTCTGGGCTGGCAGTCAGCACAGAGCCCGACGCGGGGCTCGAACCCACGAAAGTCGGACGCTTAACCAACTAAGCCACCCAGGCGACCCTGAAATCCTCATACATTGCTGGTGGGATTCTAAATGGTTCGGCTACCNGAGACAGCGTGAGCAGGGGAGGGTCAGAGAGAGAGGGAGTCACAGACTGAAACAGGCTCCAGGCTCTCAGCACAGAGCCCGAAGCGGGGCTCGAACCCACGAACCATGAGATCATGACCTAAGCGAAAGTCGGACGCCTAACCAGCTAAGCCACCCAGGCGCCCCCACCCTTTCTTAAAAGGGGGGAAAAAACCCTTACCATAACACCCAGTGATTGCACTCTTAGGTATTTACACGAGAGAAAAGAAAACCTATGTGCATACAGACGTGGACATAAATGCTCAGAACAGTATTATTCAGAACAGCCGCAATCTTGAAACACTTCAAATGAGAGGTGCCTGGGTGGCTCAGTCAGTTAAGCGGCTGACTTCAGCTCAGGTCATGATCTCACAGTTGGTGAGTTCGAGCCCCGCATGGGGCTCTGTGCTGACAGCTCAGAACCTGGAGCCTGCTTCAGATTCTGTGTCTCCCTCTCCCTCTGCCTCTTCCCCATTCACACTCTGTCTCTCTCTCTCTCTCTCCCTCTCAACAATAAATAAAAAATTTAAAAAATTAAAAAAAAAGAAACAATGCAAATGAATTGTGAGTAAATAAATGGGATATACACACATAGTAGGCCATTACCAACCATAAAAAGGAATAAAGTGTTGAAACATGCTTAAAGTGGTTGAACTTGGCAAACATTACGCTAAGTGAAAGACGACCACACGTTGTATGATTCCATTTGTACGAAACTTCCAAAACAGACGAATTCAAAGAGACTGAAAGTCAGTTAGTGGTTGCCTCAGGCTAAAGGAGAGCCTGGGGACTGGCTGAACACAGGCATGAGGGAGTGCTAAGGGGTGAAGGAAATGCTGATAAAGTTGTATTGTGATTCTGACTGTACAGCTCTATAAATGCACTAAGAATTATTAAGTTGTATATTTAAAATGGGCAATCTGATTTTTTAAAGAAGTAAAAAAACCCTCTAAAGAATATAGGAAGTGCAGATATAAGGAATTTCTTATATCTACTTCTGGGGCTCAGGTAGAGCCCCCAAAGAAGGGCACTCTCCGCACCACGGATGCCACACCCCAGTCCCCTCCTCCAGCCACCTGCCTCACTTCCAATTCCGAAGACATTTGAAACCATCAAACATGAATTCCAACTATCCACCTCTTTACCCACAACCTCCTTCTCCTTTTTTCTCTAGACCCAGCAGGTGAACGCTCCCCTTCCCTGATCCCAAAGCTGGCCCTGGGCTTCGTATCCCACCTGCACTGCCCTGGGCTCTGCTCCACGCGTACTCCACACCCCTTTAAAGTCTGCCTCTCCTTCCCCACTGCAGTCTGCAACGTGTCAACATGCCCACACCTCTTCCACCTGAAGAAAAAGAAAACAACGTTTCCAATTCTACAATTCCTGAACTACTTTTTATCTACCTGGTTCTTTTATTCATTCATTCGTTCATTCGTTCATTCATTATCATCTTATTCTTCTCCAAAGAATAGTTGCCAACTACATTTCCATTCTTCTTTCACTGATGTGCCAACTCACAGCAATAAGGCTCCTGCCTCCTGCCTCCAGCCCTCCAACTCCTGCTCCCTGAAGACAAAACAATGACCTCTTCCCAAACTCCCGATCGATCGAATAGATCCTTTCACACCCCGATTTTACATGACTCCCTTCTAGAAGTTCTCTTCTCTCTGGGCTTCAGAGACTCCAGCCTCTCCTGATAGTCGCCATGCCACTGTGAGAAGACAGCTCTCTTCTCAGTCTCCTGCTGACTCTTCCTCTGCCTGGTGCTTCCTAATACTTTGACCTTGGCCTTAATCTCTTCTCAGACCGCATCCCCTCCCTGGGCCATCTCCTCACTTTCATGACTTCATCAACCACCTCAGGGCTGGCAGCTCTCAGAACTCTGTCTTCAGCCCAGGCGTCACCACAGAGACTGGGCGTCAGAGATTCAACTGTTTTCTGTATCTACCTGGTGGCACCACAAACCTGCTCCTCCCCCAGGGCTCCATTTCTCAGTAAAGGTCATCACTGTCTCCCTAGCTATTCAGCCAGAAATTCTGGAGACATCCTTGTCTTCTTTCTCTCCCTCACTTCATAATGAAATTGCTAAACTGTATTGCTTTTACAACACAGTTCAATAACCTCTTTTTATAACCGACCCCTGCTTACTGTCCTTAGTGCCACTGCCTAGCTAATAAATAATGTCACTTGTGTGTGTGTGTACACGTGTGTGTGTGTTTTCTTTTAAAGCCAGACATGGAATTATCATCATTGGGCATGAGGACCATGAGGCTGGAAGCCCTTTAGTAATGCCGCCCTGGGACCCTCTGTTCTGGGTCAAGGTTTGTCACAGAACAAGAATCATAAGCTCAGTCCCTTAGCAGTAAAGCTGGGGAGACATGCAGGCAGAGGAGGGGCAGGGACAGAGGTGAGCTGGAGAACACCACGTGCCCTGTCTGAAGGCAGTGACACCACTCTGCTCAATCGGCCGCAGTGTGGAAGCGCAGAACTAATGTTGACAGATGCTTTAATTCCCCTCCCCCATAAGCTAGAAATTCAGATCTTTATCTAAAATCATCCCTGTTCACTGTTGGAAGCAAATTCAAAATATTGTTTAAAACATCGCCTGGTCAGGCAGAGCATCTCTAACAGGGCTGATAGGACGTGCTTGTGAGTTCCACCTTCGAAGGTCTTCTGTCTGGGGAGGGACATGGTAGAGACGACGTCTGGGGAACAGGTTTCTGGCAGCAGTTGTGTCCAGTCCCGAGTGCGGGGGAGAGGGTGGAGGCGGGATTAGCTGCAAGCCCAGGTATGGAGAGGGCTGAGCCTGCGGGAGGGGCATTCCCTCCTCCCGCGGAGGAGCATGCTGCAAGCCCTCCCCACGTCACGAATCACCTGATCCAGACCCAACCAGAGCTCAAGTCTCGGTGGTACCATTTTGCACAGGAATCCAGTTCAGGCTGAATGCCTGCCTCCATCTCAAAGTCCACTTGTCTGCTGACATTTGCCTGCACTCCTCAGCCCCACCCCATCCTCTTGAGGTGCCTGAGGGACCCTGGCGCTGTCCATATGGCACTGACGAGGAAGTCTGCCCGCTAGTCCCACAGCTGCTATTGTCTCACTCCGTTACCTTATGCAAATGGCAGGCATGCAGAGCCTGGTCTCCATCTGGATGCCCCAAGGAAGCCTTCTGGACTCGCTGACCTTCCCCTCAGACACGGTGAAAGGGGCAATAAGGAAACACTCGTAAAGCCCCCAGACCCACCTGTTGGCAGAAGGAGAGGTGCTGTGTAAATTATTAAGGAGACCGACCTGAGCCAAAGGGAGTCATGGAAACTTCATTATTATGCGTGGTGCGTGGCTCTCTTTTGAATATTCTGCTTCTTTGGTTTCCAATTCCCTTTTCTTAGTCAATCTTTCTCCCTCATCAATCTTTGCATCTCAGTGTTCTGTTCTTTCTTCTCTTGTGTTCCGAACTGGGAGTTCTTGCAACCCCTCCATGGTTATAATCTACTCCTCCAAACATTGCAGTCTCCGAGTGGCACTGTGCACGGTTATTGCTCTTGAAGGCAGGTGACACCCTTCTGCCTCCACTCTCTGTAGGGCCTGATGCCTTGAAGGACGGGTCCTGGAGGGAAGGCAGGGGCGGCAGCATTATGGAGAGCCAGGCAGGCAGGGAACGCTCCCACCACTCTCCCCTCCTCTCCTAGCTGGCCAAGGAAACACTCTCCGACCATTCTCTAGAACAAACAAACCGAGCACCAGGAGCTTTTTGTGAATCTGACAGCCGGTGATCACAGGACGAAGACTTCCAATTCCCTAAGGAATGGCACCGTGCCCAGAATCAGCATCAAGTGCCCTCTAGTGGGGATCAGAGGTGCCCTCTCAAAGAGGCAAATGCTTGCTCATGATCAGTCAACAATGGACACCAGCATCAGCATTAGCATACGATGGGGGGAAAATCACAATTGGTACCTTTATCACTAAAAACCAGAGAGAAAGGCTTCCTTTGGTATCAAGGGGAATCTAACATATTACCAAATGTGTCCCTCTCTAATCAGGCCCCATTTCTCTGCCAGATACAGTACACACACAAGTGAGGGACAAGCAGTGATCTCGGGGCAGCATGTGAGTGTGTGGTAGACACAAAGGGTGCCGGGCATGAACTTGTTTCCCCTTTGCCCTCGCTTTTGAAATGGGTTGAGGCAGACACAGCTGTTTAAACCGGACATCCCTGTTCATCTTTGTGTTCCCGGTGCCTAATGGTTATGTGGCTGAACTGAATTTAAATTGCCGTAAGCTTGTTAACCGCCAAGGAACAGAAATATTTCAGGGGGATGGTGGTTCGAGCTGCATTTCTACCACTCTGCCTTCTGGCACAGACATCCCCCTCTGCAGAGTGTCTGCCAGATAATCAAAAGAATGGGGTTGGTACCCTAGAGGAGAAAGCAGGAAACAACCTCCTTGACCTCCACAGCAGCAACTTCTTACTTGACACATCCNAAAAAAAAAAAAAGAATAAATAAACTTCACTATGTTATGTAATGGAGGAAAAAAAAAAAAAAGAATGGGGTTGGTGTTGGGTTTTTCTTTTTATGCCTGGAGGGTCAACAGGGTCTACTGAAAAATCTTGGGTTCTGGAGCTAGATATGACTTACGGTTCGATGGGAGCTCCTCCGTGAACTAGCTGTGGGACCTGTACACGTCTGTAAACCTTTCTGCCCATCAGTGTCTTCGTCTTTAAAATGAAAATACCAGGACCTATTTCAGAACCTATATATTTTATTTATCCTAATGCAAACTATTCAAACCATGTATAGACATGTATTTAATGACATGGAAACTTTATGATATATTAACTAAAAAAGGAGAAGGCCCTGGAACAGTGTTACAGAATGCTACCATTTGTAAAGTGAAATAACACTACCATCTGGGTGTCCCCAGGTATTCTTGCATTTGGGGCCCATTGCTGCCACACACACAGCACCGTGACGGACACGAGGGGACCACTGAGTCCAGGGTCCTGTCCTCTGCAGCAGTCTCTGCCTGGCCATTTCTTTCCAAGGCCACACCTTCTGCGATTTGTCTTTACTGGCTCCCCAGGGAGGAATCTCTGCATGCCTAGTCCTCTTTCCCCACAAAAAGCATCCTTTGAGGGTTAGCATTCCACAACTAAGAATAAGGAACACTGGTAAGCTGATGGGAAGAGCTGTTTTTGCACTTCTGGGTTTTATACACATTTAAATGGGCAAAAGAGAACTAATCTAATCTAAGATTCAGGAGACTCTTCACTGTCATGAATGACTATTTAACCAGTAATTATCTCATCTATGAAATGATAGGGAAAAGGCACTGAAATGGGCACCCCATTGCCCTGTTGTACTCTGTTGATAATAGTAAAAGCTGGTTCAATCCTTAGGAAAACTATCCGATGAGAGCCTTTAAAATGGCACACCTTTAACCCAGTAATTCTGGGAATTCAGCCTAAGAAAATAATTTAGAACACCTAAAAACTTTCATGCATGAAAACATTCATGGGAGCATTATTTATGCTGGTGAAAAACTTAAAAAGAAGAAGAAACAACAATTATCACTCAAGGCTTAAGTAAATGATGATCCGCCCAAACGTTAGAGTAGTTACCGAACGCTGTGAGAAATGGTTTCCAAAGATGGCGGACAATATGAGTGATTTTTTTTCTTTCTGTTGAGATATTTACTTCATTCTGTAAGAAGTGAGGATAATTTTGAATTTGGAAAAAAATAACTTTCATTATTTAAAAAAAGAGTCCAGATTAGATCATCATTAAGATCGCCCGTCACAGGTTGTATTCTTCAGAAGCAGATGCTGAGCTGGGTTTCAGGTAGAAGATGTTGGTCAGGGATCACCACTTGGGTGGGGAAGGGACTGGAAGGAGGGCTAGGCAGAGGAGGCAGTTGAACTGCAGTAAAGACCTGAGGAGCCTTTACCACCCTGCTAGAGCGCTTTAAAGCAAGCACTGCCCGCATGAGTGTCCTCCATTGGGTCAAAATGGCCTGACCTTTCTCAGTCACCAAATGCAGGCTGCACACAGAAGGTGAAGAGTGGCCTCTATAGCTGAGGCAGAATCAGGACTTGATAGCTGGAGGCTCCTCTTGATTACACTCTTTGAAGCTGGGCAGTAGGTCTTTCCTGGAAGGGAGATCTCCACATCCATGCCTTCCCTCCTCCATCCTGGTTCTTATGCTCCCATTTCACATGCTTAGTTATTAAACAAACAACAACAATACAATCTTATATAGCACCTTTATCACATTCCCACATATGGCATGCTTTCCTGATTCATAGAATGGAACGAAGAAGACTGTGAGGGATACTTTTTAAAAGCACTGCACAGCTTTTTCATGACATTTGCCTTCCTCATGTCAGTAAGGCCATTTCATCTAAGATTGGTTCCAATTATGACATAGGGAACTTTAGCGCTTCCTCTTCTCAATGCAATTCTCTCCCCTGCTAGCAACTCTTTTCTTTGTTCCTGTCAGATAGCTGTTGCTCTAGTATTGGCAAAAATCCTTTCACTCATGGTAGCATCCTGCCCCAGCCTCTCCTTCAAGCAGCTCCATCTCTCTTTTCTACAACTGGCTAAGCCTGGAACATGACCAACAGACTGATGCAAACAGGTTCTAATGACTAATTATGATGCATTATTCTGCCAAACACAGTTGCGTTTCAAAAGTGATTCCCATTTGTAACAACAAAAGCATACCAACAAAAGGGAAAAAAAATAAATTGGATTTCACCAAAATTCAAGACTTTTGTTTATCTAAGGAATTATCAATGGAGCAAAAAGATAACCCACAGAATAGGGGAAAATATTTGCAAATCATTTATCTAATAAGGTACTGATATCCAGAATATATAAAGAACTCCTACAATCCCAAAACTAAACAAAAAAAACCCAAACAACAAAATGAAAAAAATGAACTTTTTGGGGCAGCTAGGTGGCTCAGTCCGTTGAGGGTCCGACTTTGGCTTGGGCGGTGATCTCCATGGTGGTTCGTGAGTTTGAGCCCCTCCCCAGGCTCTCTGCTGCCAGCCTATCAGTGCAGAGCCCACTTGGGATCCTCTGTCCCCCTCTCTCTGCTCCTCCCCTGCTTGTGCTTTCTCAAAAAATAAATAAACATTTTTAATAAATGAACTTTTTGATTGGAGATTTCTCCAAAGAGTAGACACAAATGGCTAATAAGCACATGAAAAGACGCTCAGAGTCACTAAATCATTGGGGAAATGCAAACCAAAACCACAATGAAATACCACTTCACACTCATTAAGACGGTTATTTTAAATAAACGAAAACAAAAAGAAAACAGAAAATAAGCATTCGCAAGGATGCGGAGGAACTGGATCACTTATGCATTGCTGGTGGGAATGTAAAATGGTGTAGCTGCTGTGGAAAATACGGCAGTTCCTCAAAAGGGTTAAACATAGAATTATCCTAAGATCCAGCCATTCCACTTCTGGGTATCTGCCCAGAAGAACTGAAAGCAGGGACCTAAACGGACATCTGTGCGCCCATATTTGTAGCAGTATTGTTAACAATAGCCAAAAACTGGTAATGACCCAAATGTCTATAGATGGATGAAGTGGTATTTACATACAATGGAATATTATTCCGCCTTAAAAAGGAAGGGAATTCTGATATGTGCTACAATGTGGATTAACCTTGAGGACATCATGCTAGGTGAAATAAGGCAGACACAAAAGGCTACATACTATACGATTCCATTGATATGAAATGTCTATAACTGGTTAATCCGCAGAGAAAGTAGATCAGTGGTTGCCAGCGGCTGGGGGAAGGGAGGAATGGAGACTGATTGCTAATGAGTCTGAGGTTTCCTTTGGGGGTACTGAATGTGTTCAGGAATTAGACTGTAGGGGTGGTTGTACAACTTTGTGAACATACTAAAAAAAAATCACTGAATTTTATACTTTAAAATGGTGAATTTTATGACATGTAAATTATAGCTCAATTAAAAAATTTTTCAGATAGTTCCACCTTCATGAAGACTTCCCAGAGCCTTCTAGTTAGTTAACCGCTCCCTCCTATGCACAGGCTTTAGATCACATCTTTATTATGGATTCCTGTAATTTTTTATACTATCCCAGCCTCCTCTGGTAATTGTGAGCTCCTCCTAGCCAGGGCTGTGTCTCCTCTATGCCTGTATCTTCTACCGGGCACACTGCTTGAAACTCAGCACATATTCAATAAACATAGGTTGACTTGCAGATGTTACCTACTTTTCAAGATTTTATAATACACAGCAATATTGAGCAATCCATTTGTTGGATATAATAAGTATTATCCACATATTATGTGTAAGATGTCAGTGACATATAAATGAAAGATGCATGATCTCCACCTTTGAGGAACTTACAAGTTTGGGGTGGAAATACGCACACCTAAATACAGGAATATCTCAATTTTTTGCACTTCACAGAAACTGTGTGTTTTACAAATTGAAGGTTTGTGGCAATCCAGCATCAGGCAAGTCTATTGGTGTCATTTTTCCAACAGCATTTGCTTTGTTTCTCGGAGTGTTACATTTTGGTAATCTTTGCAAGATTTTAAATTTTTTCATTATTGTTGTATTTGTTAGGGTGATCCATGGTCAGTGATCTTTGATGTTACTACTGTAATTGTTTTGGGGCATTATGAGCCACACCCATGTAGGATGGCAAACAATCTATAAATGTTATGTGTGTTACGACTGCTCAGCCACTGAGCATTCCCACATCTCTGTCCTTCTCCCCAGGTCTCACTCTTCCCTGAGCCACAATACTATTGAAATTAGGCCAATTGATAACCCTAGAGTGGCCTGTAAATATTCATGTGAAAGGAAGAATCACCTGTCTCTCACTTTGTTTTTATTTTAAATGTTTATTTATATTGGCAGGGGGAGAGAGGGGAGGAGAGAGAGAGAGAGAGCAGCAGAGTGGCAGAGAGAGAAGGGGACACAATCTGAAGCAGGCTCCAGGCTCTGAGCTGTCAGCACAGAGCCCGATGTGGGGCTCGAACCCACAAACTGAGATCATGACCTGAGTTGAAGTCAGAAGCTTTAACCGACTGAGCCACCCAGGTGCCCCCTGTCTCTCACTTTAAATCAAAAGCTAGAATGATTAAGCTTAGTGAGCAAGGCATGTTCAAAGTCAAAGCGTGATCCAGAGCAAGGCTCTCATTCTCTTCAATTCTAGGAAGGCCAAGCAAGGTAAGAAACCTGCAGAAGAAGGGTTTGAAGATAGGAGAGTTTGGTTCATAAGGTTTAAGGAAAGAAGTCATCTCTGTAACATAAAAGTGCAAGAGTAAGCAGCAGGTGCTGATGTAGAAGCTGCAGCAAATAATTAACAAAGGTGGCAACACTAAACAACAGGTTTTCAATGGAGACAAACAGCCTTATATTAGAAGATCCCATTTAGGACTTTGGTAACTAGAATGGAGAAGTCAATGCCTGACTTCAAAGCCTCAAAGGACAAGCTGACTCTCTTGTTAGAGGTTAACACAGCTGGTGACTCAAAGTTCGAACCGATCCTCATTTACCATCATGAAAATCTTACCTTACGGACTACGGTAAATCTACTCTGCCTATTCTCTAAACGGAAATGGAAAAAACAAAGCCTGGATGACAGCACATCTGTTTACAACACGGTTTACTGAGTATCTTAAGCCCACTGTTGAGACCTGCTGCTCAGAAGAGGGCTTTGAAAATATTAGTCCTCGTTGATCATGCACCTGGGCACCCAAAATCTCAGTGGAGATGCACAACAAGATTAATGTTGTCTTCATGCCCACTAACACAACACTCATTCCACAGCTATGAATCAAGGAGCCATTTCAACTTTCGAGTCTTATTATTGAAGAAATACATTTCATAAGGTGATCGCTGCCCTAGATAGTGATTCCTCTGATGGAGCTGGGCAAAAGAAATGGAAAACCTTCTGGAACGGATTTGCCATCCTAATCCCATTAGGAACATACATGATTCATGGTAAGAGGTCAAAATGTCAACATCAACAGCAGTTGGGAAGAAGTGGATTCCAACCCTCATGGACGACTTTGAGGAGTTCCAGACTTCAGTGGAGATGGTAACTGCAGGTGCAGTAGAAACAGCCAGAGAACAGCGAATTAGAAGTGGGGCCTGAATGGCTGCACCCTCATGATCAAAATTGAATGGAGGAGAAGCGGCTTCTGATGGAGGAGCAAAGACAGTGGTTTCTTGAGATGGAAACTGCTCCTGGTGAAGACGCTGGGAAGATTGTTGATATGACCACAAAGGAATCAGAATACTACCTGATATTACATACACTTCGTAAAGCAGCAGCAGGGGCTGAGAAGATTGGTTCCAATACTGAAAGACATCCTTCTATGGGTAAAATGCTATTAAACTTTTAAAAATACTTATTTATTTTGAGAGAGCGAGAACACATGGGGTGGAGGGGGGAGGAGAGAGAGAGAGAGGGAGAGACAAAATCCCAAGCAGGCTCCACGCTGTCAGTGCAAAGACTGATGTGGGGCTTTAATCTCGCAAACTGTGAGATCATGACCTGAGCTGAGGTCAAGAGTCGTACACTTAATTAACTGAGTCACCTAGCCTCCCCTAAAATGCTATTAAAGAGCATTACATGCTACAGGGAAATTGTCTGTGAAAGAAAGAGTCAACTGACATGGCAAACTTCACTGTTGTCTTACGGTAAAAAATTGCGCAAGCACCCAACCTTCAGCACCCGCCACCCTGATCCCGATTGGTCAGCAGCCCCACGTTAAGGCAAGACCCTCCACAAGCGAAAAGGATTATGACTTATGACTTGCTGAAAGCACAGATGGTGGTTAGCATTTTTTAATAATAAAGTGCTTATAATTAAGGTATGCGCATTTTTAAGATATAACACTACTGAGCGCTTAATATACTATCATACAGTGGCAGTGTCACTTTTGTACGCACTAGGAAACCAAAAAATTCATTTGGCTCACTTTTTTGGCAGGGAGGCCTGGAACTGAACTCACACGGTCTCCAAAGTATACCTCGATACAAGGTAAAAGAAAATAAGCGCCATGTGAATGGCATGAAAATCCACAGCTAGCAGTTCAGGAAAGTAAAAAATGACTACCTCGGGAGTGATGGAGAAGATTTTGTTGAGGTAGAGGCATGAAAGTGAACTTTAGGGTTGTAACAAGATGAGAAAATGAAAGCTTCCGTGGAGGCACATTCCAGAGCTGTGTGCTGGGCCAAACTGCAAACGCTTTCAAAGTAGGTGGTAAAAAGTGAGGGAAGAGAGGCAGGTAACTCTTAAATTGTCACCCACATTGATGACACAGAGGGACGCTGAACTGGAGAGAGGAAGCATTTTGAAGAAAGCATTTCTTTGGAGAGAGAACTACTGGGTGTAAAGAATTCTACCCTCCTCCCCAGGGGTGAAGGAGGAGAGAGAGGAAGATCTGCTCCTTACCTAAAGTCTCCGGCAGTGTGAGGCACACAGGCCTGCCACCTGGCATGCACTCGAGACAGGTAAATCTAGAGGGCTGAGGTGTGGGTAGGCAGCCGCACTCCCAGAGTCCACCTGGGCAAACTGTGCTTCCTTCCAAGGGACCAGAGGAAGTCTTTGAGGGAAAGAGAGTCAGCTTAGCCTCTGCTCAAAATGACCTTCTGCAGGGGTGGGGGTCTTAGCAGAAGCAAGCAAGATACCCCAGGCTGACGTGTGGGGAAAGGGAAGGTCTCTGGGGAACCCACGGAAGTCCCTAAAAGAGCAATCAGCTTTAACCAGCTGCAAGGTCCAGACAGCACCCGTTCGATCATTTTCACAGTGCTCATCTGCTGGAGGCCGGCTCCGTCATGTCCAGGGGTCCCTGAAGGATGGACGGTGTCGGCGAGAGAGAGAGTGAGAGAACCCCGGAGATTCTTTCTGATCACCAGGCAGGCATCTCTGCTCTGACTGGGGCTCAACTTTATTTTATCATTAAGTGTTTGGGGGATGGCACAGAAGTGGCATTTGCCTTAGACAATGGTTTCTGATAACAAACTTCTTTGATATGTAAGAAATTTCCCAGAACATAGATATGTAGAAGACTCATGCATAACGTTTACAATAGTGATTGAGGTAGGGGATTTAGATGCCTATCCTATGAGGAAGGAAGGCGTCTTTGGCATACCAGACAAAGTTTTCAGCATAAAAAGGGTGAAGTTACTTCTCTGTGTGCAGGGGTCAACAGCTTGTTTATCTAAGGTGGAAGTAAGAAGAAAAACAGGTCTTTCAGGGAACACCTCTGCTCTCATAATCACAAAAGAAGAAGTTCCTCAGTAGGTTCCTTCACAGGGAGCAATCAGCATATACAAGGCCAGAAAATGCTCTAAGCAGAAACAAATGGGTGTGGGTGGATATTTGCCCTTAACTCTAAATTAGGCTCTTAGTCTCAGGGCCAGACTCAATGGTCTTTGATATGCAAGGTCCACAGGAAGAGGCTTTTTACAATCATCCACAGAGCTTTCATCTAAAATCCCTTTTGTAAAGGCAGGAATTTGCTTTTCCTTATGAGGTATCTGTGTTTGGAATATTGGTCTGATATGGAATAATGTGAGGCCTGGTCAATACCAGCAGCCTCGTTTCCAACAAGAGCCAGTAGTAGCAGAAAGAGATACCAGTTTTCGTTTCTCATGGCAGGAGCTGTGCAAATGCTACCATTTCCTTGCTGTGACTGCCATCCAGAGAGGCCGGTGCGGCTCCCGGCACTCATCAACCAAGGGTTGTGTTAATTTCCCTTCCTAATCTCTCTTTACTAATGTTCCTCCCTGAACTCCAGACCCTGAAGGGGTCAGGAACGGGTTGGTACAATGTAAGAAGAGAAGAAGGAACATTCGAGGTGGAAAGAGAAGAAGCCAAGAACCCTTCTCTTCCCCAACTTCAGATGTCATGCTTCTAGCCTATGGTCAGCTCAAGCCGGAGGAGGGGAGAAACGTCAAGGTTCAAGTTCTAATTCTTCTCTTGGACTGCCATTTTAATCCCTGGGATTGCCACTTTATTTTGTGACTTAAAAAGTGACTGAGTGTTTTTATTACCTCTGAGGGACAACTTTGGTCTTCTCTAAGGGCAAGGAGGAGATAGCCCTTGGTGCAGATGTAAAGAGACAGTGGGGGTCAAAAATGAATTTGCTTTAATATTCCATTATACCAGTTGTGCTTATTCAATGGAAACATTACAGGCAGAAATAGGGGAAGGAGCCTACAGAAAAAGAATAGAGATAACCAAATGTAAGTTTTATTTGGAAAAGGAGACAGATAAAATACATCTATCCCAGGGGTGGAAACAGCATGAGGGAGGCTGTAAATATAGGCAGGGGGCTGACTGCAAGGGTCTCCAGTGCCAAACTAAGGAGTCATTTAAATACTAAGGTAAAATGTCAGTGTATTTGATTGCAGATAATATATTTTATTTTATTTTTTAATAGTTTATTGTCAAGTTGGTTTCCATATAACACCCAGTGCTCATCCCCACAAGTGCTCTGTTCCATGCCCATCACCCCCCTTCCCGCACCCCCCACACCCATCAGTCCTCAGTTTGTTCTCAGCATTCAAGAGTCCCTCATGGTTTGCCTGTCTCCCTCTCCCCCACCATTTCCCCCACGGTCCTCCGTTAAGTTCCTCCTAATCCTCCTATACCTGCAAACATATGGTAACTGTCCTTCTNATTGCTTGTATTTCTGAGGGGTTGGTTGTAATCAGTCCATTTTCTTCATGATTTATCTATTTGAGTGCTCTCTCCTTGCACATAATGTATTTTAAGTATCTGAGATACATTACAAATACAAAAACTGATAATCATCAGTAAAATGTAAATATACTGAATATATATTAAACAAATTCTAATATAAAAAGAAAGTGATGCTGAAGCACTACATAAAGTTTGAGATTAAAACATGATATGAAAGTGACAACAGCGAAATGAAATAAAACTATGATCTTTTCAAAAAAGTGATCTTTGTCTTTCGATGACATCACCACTGAGTTGTGAAAACTTTGCAGTTGCTGGAAATTTCTTTCTGGATCTACACTGGTTAAGGGAATAATAAGGAGATAATTGTTCTTAANAAGTTGTGGGGGTGGGGGGGGTAATGTTTTGTTTCTTTGCAGTTACAATAAATTTTTTTATTGATAACACACCATATATATATGCATGTGTGTGTCTTCAAAATATATTTCTCATTTGTTTTCATCTTCCTATTTTATCTTACATAAATAGAGATTTTAGTGCAGATGCCATATTAATACCAATAATGTCTAATTCGTATTCCATTTGTTGGAAAGTCTGTAATAGACAAGAATCATTTCTGGATTAAAAGCTCTCCTTTGGTTTAACATTGGCCACAGCAACTTCTTACTCAGCATGTTGCCAGAGGCAAGGGAAACAGAAGCAAAAATGAACCCTTGGGACCTCATCAAAATAAAAAGCTTCTGCACAGCAAAGGAAACAATCAGCAAAGTTAAAAGGGCAACCAATGGAATGGGAGAAAATATTTGCAAACAACATATCAGGTAAAGGGTTGGTATCCAAAATCTATAAAGAACTTATCAAACATCCAAAAACCAAATAATCCAGTGAAGAAATGGGCTAACGACATGAACAGACACTTCTCCAAAGAAAACATCCAGATGGCCAACAGACACATGGAATGATGTTCAACATCACTCATCATCAAGGAAATACAAATCAAAGCCACACTGAGATACCACCTAACACCCATCAGGATGGCTAAAATCAATAAGTCAGGCAACAACAGAGGTTGGCGAGGATGCAGAGAAAGAGGATCTCTTTTGCACTGCTGGTGGGAATGTAAACTGGCGCAGCCACTCTGGAAAACACTATGGAAATTCCTCAAAAAGTTAAAAATAGAACTACCCTACGACCCAGCAATTGCACTACTAGGTATTTATCCAAGGGATACAGGTGTGCTGTTTCAAAGGGACACATGCACCCCCAAAGTTTATAGCAGCACTATCAACAATAGCCAAAGTATGGAAAGAGCCCAAATGTCCATCGACGGATGAATGGGTAAAGCAACTGTGGTATATATATATATATATATCTGTGCTGACTGCCAGCTCAGAGCCTGGAGCCTATTTCAGAGTCTGTGTCTCCCTCTCTCTCTGACCCTCCCCTGCTCACGCTGTCTCTCTCTCTCTCTCCTAGAAATAAATAAAAATTAAAAAAAAATAGAAGACCGCCTTCTCAACAAGCTCGCCTGTAATCAAAATCTTAATGAAGCCTGTCTCTGGGACATCTCAAGACATAAATAATTGAGATTTGTCTAAACTCCCAAATTAACAGTATGACAGCAACAGAAATGCCAGTATTCCAGGTATAAAACAGCATGGAATCCCAGACTAGCGGGCCACAGAACACTGATACCTCAAACCATTCTTTGTGGGCAAAGGGGAGCCAATTCAAGTGTTTACGCAAGGAAATGAGAAGGAGGTATAGACAGAGAGGTAGACCTACATTATTGGGGTTCTAAGAGGTGCAGAGGGGTATTAAGCCCAAGTCCCTCTGCTGAAAGGTGAGCGACTTCACTGTGAGCCCCTGACAAGGTGCACAAGGAGGAAAGAGGGGAGAAAGGCGTGGAAGACCTCTGTAGTTTCCCCTCACCATCCAGTCTCCCTTTTCTACTCAGAACAGTTCTCTGAGTCTCCTCTGAAGAACCGCTTGCATCCCTCTGCTCATATGGTTCGGGGGAGTTTGACTCACTTCCCCGTCAACTCCAGGAATGGTCAGAAATGATTTGATCAGGAATGGAGCTTGTGTCCCCAAATTCAGCAAATGAGGCCCAGGATCTCTGTTTGCGTGGAGGGGAAAAAAGGTCATTGTTTCCAGTTAAGCTGAGTGGGGGAGAGTGACGGCCACCGTGCAAATCAGGGACAGCCTAGCAGTCACCAGACAGTTTGAAGACACACAGTTTGAGGACCAAAGCAACAGAGCGAGAGATGAAGCTGAAGGCTGAAAAAGAAACCAGAAACCATCTGTATGTCTTCTTTGGAAAAACGCCTATTCATGGCCTCCGCCCGTTTTTCAATTAGAAACCAATGTTATCTGTGCTTCTACCCGGCTAAGTCTGAGGCAGTTCTGAAGTTTCCCATAATGTGGGCTAATCAATTCCCTTTTTTTTTTTCTTTCTTCCTGTGAAACAAGCTTGGATCAAGTTTTCTGCCACTTGTGACGGAACGAGGGCTAAATGATACTCAAGAAAACAAGCTAGGAAGCCATCGATCACTGAGGTGGTAACAGGTTGGACGGATACCATAGACGCGACAGCACAGAAATTACTGACCCCTTACCCAGCATGAGATTAGCAGTATCTACCTGTGGCTCGTATTGTAGAACCAGCTGTTACACAGACAGCAATTCAAAGTACCCAGCAATCCAATTATAATTATGAACATATATCTTTATAAGAAATATAATAATGCATAAGTAAAATTATTATTATTATTATCATTGATGGGTTTTCTCCTTTCAAAGCTCTTTGGGAAAAGAGAAAATCCATCACCAGGGAAATAATTTGTTGGAGGTGAAACCATCAATCTCAACCTGCCTCAATGTGTATTTTTACCTCTTTCTTTCCTATCTTAATGGAAGAGAGGACCCTTCATGAAAGACATAACCCTTCTGTCTATGGCTGATCCTACTTGGAGAGGTGGGATTTCTCCTGTCCAAGGTGGATCCTTCCTCCTTTCTTCTTTATCATACCTTCTCTCACCTTCTTATGGGCTTTGTCCTATCACTGATTCCTTTCTATCTTAATTGTTTCCTCTCCACTGGCAATTTTCTCCCAGTTTTATTTAAAAAAAAAAAAATCCCCCCATACTAAAATAATGCCCTCCTAGACTCTCCATCAGCAGTTCTGAAAGTGCGGTCTGAAGAGCTCCTATATTGGAATCACCTAGGTGCTTGTCTAAAACGCAGAGTCCTGGGCCCCACCTTGATCTATAAGACTCACTGAGCCCTGGAGCCTGTACTCTAACGAACAGTCCAGATGATTCCAATGCACCATGTACCCTCTCCTGTGTATACTGTGATTACTTCACTTTCCCATGATCCTCAAATCTTCAAGAGCATCAAGCCTGGCCCCTCTCCAACACACATACTGATTCTGCAGAAAAAAGAAACCATTAGAGAAAAAAAATAACCCTCTAATTCTCACATTATAAATGTAACTCCATTCACGGGGTGCCTGGGTGGCTCAGTCGGTTAAGCATCTGACTTCAGCTCAGGTCATGATCTCACGGTTTGTGAGTTTGAGCCCGATGTCAGGCTCTGTGCTGTCAGTGCAGAGCCTAGAACCCACTATGAGCTCTGTGTGTGTGTCTCTCTCTCTATCCCTCCCCTGCTCACGCTCTGTCTCTCTCTCTTTCAAAAATAAATAAACATTAAAAAAGAAAAATGTTTAAAAAATAAACATAACTCCATTCATACCTATCCTTTCTACTTTTTCTTCTGTCAGCATGGAAAATACATACTTTCTTCTTCTGAGGCTAATCATGACATCTGAGTTCATGTCTCACCTTTTCCTACCCTCCTAAGAACTTCACTCAATCTACTCTCCTGTCTCATATATTTTTAACCTCTCCGTATCCACAGCTTTCTTTTTAAACCTACATACAGTTGACCCTTAGACAACATGGGTTAGGAGTGCTGACCTCTCCCTCCAGGTGCCCAAAGTTGAAAGTCCACCTATAACTTTTGACTCCCCAAACACTTAACTACTAATAGCCTACTGTTGACCAAGAGTGTTACTGGTAACACAGGCAGTTAATTAACACCTATTTTGTATGTTATGTGCATTAGGAACCTTAGTTTTACAATCAAGCAAGCTAGTAAAAAGAAAATGTTATTAAGAAAAGTTTACAGGAGAGGGGCACCCAAGTGGCTCAGTCGAATGAGCATGTGACTTCAGCTCAGGTCACCATCTCACGGTTCATGAGTTGAGTTCAAGCTCCATTATGGAGCTCTCTGCTGTCAGCTCCGAGCCCGCCTGGGATCCTCTGTCTCCCTCTCTCTCTGCCCCTTCCCCATGTGCATGCGCTTTTGTCTCTCTCAAAATAAATAAACACTTTTGAAAAATCATAAGGGAGAGAAAACACATTTACAGCGTGCACTGTAGCCACTGACAAGACACCCATGTAGAAGTGTGCACGTGCTGCTCACACCTGAGGGGTTCGAGGGTCCCCTGTACAAACGTCTCCTCTCTTCTCCCTTAACTTCATGAACCAAACCCCTCCAGCTACTGAACCCCTTCACCTCCTCTTCTCGTCTAAACTTCCATGTCTCCCCTTACTGCTCATTTGCCACCCACTTCTGTTTAATTCCCACCCCTGCTATTTCCCGGAAACTTCTCTCACTAAAATGACCCCAAATTACTTTGTTGCTAAATCCAGGGGACACTCAGGCTGCACATCATCTGATCCCTAGGTTCCATTGGACACGGTCATCCATTCCTTTCCTGGAACTTTCTTCTCCTGGCTTCCTTGAAACCTCTTTCCTTCTGATCTCTCTGCTGCTCCTTTCCACTCTCCTTCTCAGGCTTCTCTCTCTCTGCTCTTCCCTTAAACAGTGGGCTCCTAGATTCCTGACCTAGCCCCCCTTTTTTTCTCTCCCCACTCTATCCACTCACTCCGTGAATCTTATCCATGCCTACTGTTTCAAACTATGTGCAGAAGAGCCTCATGTGTAACTTCCTACTCTGAGCCCCAGATCCACGCAATCAATGATCTAGAAGGCATTTCTAGTTAGATGCCTCACAGATACCTCATATTATATATATTCAAAATTACCTTGGGAACTTCCTCTCCACCCCCTTCCAGGTAAAATTCTCTGCAAGCTGCCCAAGCCAGGAACTTAAGAGTCATCCTTGACTCCTTCCTCCCTCTCCCTCCTGTTAACCCCCTCCTAAATGTTTCATACTTGGAACAGCCTTTCTCCCATCTTGCTCCCTTCCAATCCAGGGGGATACCCTGGAAGAAAAGACCATAGTCATACTGACCAAATATTTGCTGTAGTTCAGTTTAAAAGTAGGCTCCAAATTCAAAAATAAAAGAAGATAAAAGTAGGCTCCAAACTTCCTGCCAACCGGTAAAAATGAAGGAAAAGTAAACTTCCTATTTTATAATCCCTGTTCTAAGGCTAACACATTACTCTAAAAGAAACATCTCAGGAGGAGATTTATAGAGGGAGTAAAATGTGATGAAATGGACAATGTCCTCAACAACATACCTGCAATAGATCAATCCTACAATTTCATTTGGCAAGTATTTATGGAGTTCTCACTATGAGCCAGGCACTGTACCCACTACTGCAGGTAAAACAGTGAATGTGGTTGTTTCTTCTCTAATTTCATCATTAAAACCAAGTTTTGGCATCGTGTTAAATGCCGCCGTCTGCACCCAGTTTGGTGGGTTTCCCAAGCCATCCCTGCCTGATGGCAAAACTAGGGTTATACCAACAACAGGAGTTCAGTGCGTCCACCTCCTCCACCCTCTCCCGGGGCCATCCCCAGACTCTAGGGCATGACCTCACGATTTCCAGCCTTTCCTTTAAATCACAGCTTACTTTAAACAAAAGGCACCACCATACATCACATACTAAATATTTATAGGATTCCCCAGGAGTCGTCTTTTTTTTTTTTCTGAGAGAAAGAAAGAGAGAGAGAGAGAGAGAGCGCAAGCGAGCAGGGAAGGGTCAGAGAGAGANATACTAAATATTTATAGGATTCCCCAGGAGTCGTCTTTTTTTTTTTCTGAGAGAAAGAAAGAGAGAGAGAGAGAGCGCGCAAGCGAGCAGGGAAGGGTCAGAGAGAGAGGGAGACCCAGAATCAGAAACAGGCTCTAGGCTCTGAGCTGGCTGTAAACACNCTGACAAACATTTCTTTCATCTGTCCAGCCTTACCTGCTCTGGCTTCCCACGGAGATCCATTGGCACAGTCACCCCAGCTACACGTGTATGTCCTCAGCAACAAGCCGCCACCGCTACTGCTCATATAGGGCAAAGGTGCTGCTCATGACACTGGACAAATCTGTGCCAAGGCTGTCAGAGGGGAGGGTGTGCACTGGCGTGCTGTTCGTTGTTGCTGGAGGTACTGGCATCCAGATGCCAACGTTAACATCGTCTTAAAGCTACCCCAACATGCGGAAACTCCCAGGGCTGCCAAAGCTGTTCAGATTATCAGGGTCCTTCAGCATAAAAGTTGTACCATGTTTTGCCGAACGGCTGAGAACAGATATCTCTAACCATGGGGATGAGAGTTTCCGAAGAGGTGTTGTCTGGCCCTCCAGATGCATTACTGAGGCTATAGAAAAACAGCTTTCTGTTTGTATTCACATCAAGATGCACAATGAGACTTTGAAGAGGGAGTCCAACCACGCAGGGGCTAGGCCAGGGGGAAAACTGTGACAATGAGCATATTCCAAATGACCCTTCCCCATAGTAGGGTATTCATAACCTTGTAGATTGCTGAATAAGCTTGGACCCAGGTCAGAAGTCATACTCTGGAAGTATGTTGTCTTCATATTTGGTCCAGTTTGACCCAGGACTAAAAAGCTGAAAGATTTAAGAACAGGTTAAAGGGCATAAATTCAGAGTCTTCTCACAAATGTCTCTCCTCTTGACTTGACCTTTGCCTTCAGACAGACACAACTGGTTCCATTATGTTCTGTTGCCAAGATTTAGAACCCAGGCTTGAGGTAGCCCCATGTGCAAGAGAAACCAGAACAGGTAGCATTCTCCTCTTTGTAAATAAAGATGTTTAGTCACTGGGACACTCACATGCAGGCCCTGGATTTTTCCATAAGAAATACGGACGTAAGTGAGCTTAAAGTTCTAGATGTTTGCGACCACTTCGGCCTCTATAAACTTAGAAAGGGCCTTTTAATCTTTAATCTTAGTAAGTGAAGATTAAATATAAAACGCCGCCCTTCGCAAATGACGATCACTCAGTGAATTGGCGCCTGGGCTCTTAGCTTCACAGACCCCACTTTTTCCAGGACGGAAGGCTCCTACACTCCTTAGAATCAAATTCCTCCCCTCGGTCACCCAGTTCTACCCCAGTCTTCACTCTTCCTACCCTATCGGCCAGGCAAAGTCGCGGATTCATGCTTGCGAACCACGCTGACCACCCAGTCTTGGAGACTTGGACCCTCGGTGGCCGGCCCCGCGGGGGAGCGAGAGGCAAAGCCTAGGGCGAGGAATTACCTCCCACTAAGAGGCCCGCCGCGCGCAGCCTTGTGGGAGTTGTAGTTCTCACAACCCAGAGCCTCCAAAAGAGGCGTCACCGCGGGACTCGTTTTCCCGTGTTCCTCTGCGCGGATCGACTTGGGACTTGGTCCCTGGGTGGTTGAGGTGGTAGTGGAATCCGGTCCTCTGTGTTCGTGGAGTCTCAGCCGCCGGGGAACTCAAGGCTGGTCTCCGTCCCATCGGAGCTCCGGAGGCCAAACTTGCATTACAAGTTTAAGGTTTCCTAGAGGGCGAAACATAAGGAGCCGAACTTCTCGCTGTGGTGTGTGCGGCGGGAGCGGCGAAGCTGACCCGAGTTAAAACTCCCGGGGAGTCTTCGCTGCTCCCTCCTCCGCTTCTCCCCCCACGCTTCCACTTGGGGTCCCCCCGCCCCAGGACCGGGAGTCGCCGCGGTCGCCGCAGCTTGGCTGGAGGCTGGATGTGCACCCCCGCGGGTTCCGGGGAACTTGGGGGCGGCCGCTGAGTCCGGCGCGGTCGGAAAGTTTGTGCAGCCTCACCCCGCCTTGTGCGTCTTCATCCCGGAGGGCCGCCCGGGGGCTTCCACCATGATCCACCGTGTCTTCGGCGTGCGCACGTGGGCCCCCCTGGGCATCCTGGCTTCGGTGGCGTACTGCGTCCACCGGCGTCGCGTGGCCCGGGCCGAGGCCCTGGGGGCGGCCGGCCAGCGGCC
>NW_027527402.1:348786-362763 GCF_008692635.1 Crocuta crocuta | reverse complement strand
AGAGCGGAGTCCTCTCAAGCCGCTCCCGCAGGAGCAGGTGAGAGGCCGGCCTGGGCCAGGGCTGGTGGGGCGGGGACCGTGCGGTCGACCGCGGGCGGACCCGGAGCCGGGCCCCGAACCTTGGGAGTTTACATTCAGCGGGATTCCGGCTGGGTCCAGACCGGAAGCAAACCCGCAGTAGTCAGGTCCGCCCCCCAGCTCTTGTGCAGAAGTGCTGGCCTGGCACCCGTAGCCGCTCCTGCCTCTCGTACCCTCCAGATGCAGGGTACCCCGGGAACTTCTAGTTGTGCCCCTGGCTGACGGCTGTGGGGCAGCACAGCTGATACTACTGCGCTCCCTAGGGTGCTTAGAAGTCGCCTAGGGATCTTGTTCACATGAAGATTCTAATCCAGCAGGTGCGGGGTAGGGCCTGAGATTCTGCACTTCTAACAGTTATTTGGGTGAACTTGAGAATGGGAGTGTAATGCATTTCTTGTGACTGAAGGTTGTCAAGAGTTGCAGGAAGCCCATAACTGGGATCACTGTGGGGAACATAGGGCAACATCTTTGAATTTGTTGGCCGAGGGATCACCTCGGCCTTCAGTTTGATGAAATTTGAGATACATTGAAGGCTTTTTTTTTTTTCTATTTTGGGGTTTCTTTTTTCTTTTTTGATATTTTTATTTATTTCTAGGAGAGAGAAAGAGACAGCGTGAGCAGGGGAGGGTCAGAGAGAGAGGGAGTCACAGACTGAAACAGGCTCCAGGCTCTGAGCTGGCAGTCAGCACAGAGCCCGACGCGGGGCCCGAACCCACGAACCGCGAGATCATGACCTAAGCGAAAGTCGGACGCCTAACCGACTAAGCCACCCAGGCGCCCCTATTTTGGGGTTTCTAAAACTATTGTGGATGGGATTTGAGGTAGGAGAATATCTTTAATTGGCTAGTCATGTGGCTGTAATGTCTTAAAATCTACCTGGTTTGGTCAGGGTAATTATGAAGAAAGCACAAATAGTTTTTTTTTAATTTATTTTTTAAATGTTTATTTTGAGAGAGAGAGCACATAAGAGGGAGAGAGGAGAGAATCCCAAGCAGGCTCCACACTGTCAGCCTCAGGGCCCAATGGAATGCTGGAACCCATGAAACTGGTAGACCATGACCTGACCCAAAATCAACAGCTGAGCCATCCAGCAGCCCCTAGGGGTTTTTTTTGTTTTGTTTTTTGTTTTTTTTTAATGATTAACCTTCCTGGGTTTGATTTTTGGAGACAGGCAGTGAAGGTCTCTGGTCTTTGGTATCAGGCAGGCCTATACTTGAAGAACTGGCTTCCCCAGCGAAGTTAAAAGAGGCAACCTGAAATCCTCAGGCCACCGCTGTCACACTTACCTGTGGAGGGCTTTTGGATGAACTGGTCCTCCTGGCTGATGTTGGAGCAAGTTCAATAGATTTCCAAACCTCATATTTGGCAGACTCTTCATGATCATAGTTGCTTTCCAGAAACCCTTAGGGTTGTGACCTTTCACTACACAACTAAAAATCTGGTTCTTTTTGTTTTTAATGTCTTATTTCTGAGAGAGAGAGAAAAACAGCATGAGCAGGGGAGGGTCAGAGAGAGAGGGAGACACACAATCTGAAACAGACTCCAGGCTCTGAGCTAGCCATCAGCACAGAGCCCGACGCAGGGCTCGAACCCACGAACCATGAGATCATGACCTGAGCCAAAATCGGACGCTTAACCAACTGAGCCACCCAGGTGACCCCTAAAAAGCTGGTTCTTAAAGATTGCCACACATGAACTCAACCCTTTAAAGCACTTCCCACATGAATAAACAAATTTTGGCAGGCACTTAATTCTGCTACCAGATTTCTAGTTAGCCTTTCTGAATGGCTGCACCACTTTCCATCTGGTATTGGTATTTCTTTTTTCTCATCCTCCCTCCTCCCCTGACCCCATTCCTTCCTTGCTTTCTGATGCGTTTTCAATCCCTTATTCTCCCTTTGTGTATTTTCACTAAATCTTCCTTATGATTTTTGGACATAGCCTGTCTCCCCCTTCTCTGTTTCTTCTTGTTACAGAAAGGCTGGAAAGTAACATATAGGGACAGAAGACTCACCGTGTTAAAGACAAATCAGTGGTAGCAGAGAATACAAGTCTGAATGTCTAGGCTTGGACTTAGTATACATCCTTAAGAGCCTGAGAAAGATTTGGATTCTTTTAGGACTTTTTCCTGAGCTAGCGGGTATGTGATGGTTACCTTCTGCCATGATGTTGGAAGGGACAGTTTGTAGCTCAGGTAGAATGCCAGCTTCATTCGTCTTCTGTCTGTGTAGCCACAAAGTAAGAACCCTCTGAGCCCATGGCCTCCCTTTGCAGTCAGGGAAGGCACGTTACCTTCTACCTACTCACATTCTCCAGACTTCAGCCAAATGCATGAAACATCTTTGATTAGCATCAAAGCCAGGGCTGGAACCAAGCCTTTTTCCGTCTAGGCTGTGAGCACGTGTCATCGGCGTAACTTGTTTCTGCATGATTTCTCTCCGGTTTGCTTTTCAAGATCCAGCTCCATAGTGGTTGTTATTGGGATTTTCTAAGCCTCCTGGTTCCTTTATTAACTATAGTCAGAAGGCACCACCTGGCAACAATTCTAAAACGAAAATTGCCTTTGGTAGATGTTTCCAGACTTGTGACTGGTTAATAGATGAATACAAGTGACAAGTCACTCCATCCAGTTATCTCAGAAATCTTCAGAAAGTAGCGTTGTTTAAAACGAGGTGTTTTATTGCATTGATTTCTTCTGGCTTGAACGGCTGTTGACTTAATTTGTCTTCCTTTAGCCGTACTTGGGAATATAAGCTCTGGAACGTGGTTGGCTGTTTGTTTCCTGACCATTAGATGAGACTCAAGGGCATATTCACGAGATAAATGTGGCCCTGCTTTCAGATCCCCTGTAGCTCATATCTAGGCAAGATGGCCTCCAACTCAGGCAGGTTCCTCAGAGTTTATAAAATAAAGCCTGACTTATCTGCGTTCTGCTATCGATTAAGGCATTTGGGTTTCTGTTTATTTGGGAAGGATACTGTCGGTCTCACTGTTGCTCAGTACTATCCAGAGCTCGGCGAAGAGAAGCCCTGTTCCGGAAGCATGACACCGCGGATGTACCAGTGACTCCATTCATTCCTCTAGAGCAGTGTCCTTGACTGCCTGATCTTGGAAAGCCTTTGCACCCCCAATGGGGAGCTTTAAAAAATATTGATGCCTGGGTGTCCCCTCTGCAGATTCTGATTTGACTGGCCCAGAGCATCCAGACATGGCAACATTTTCTCTGGTAGAGCTTTAGAATGATCCGGACTGGATAGCATTAAAAAAGTTGAGGCCTCATCCTAGATCAGGAAGATCTAGATGTGATGAGCTCAGGATGGGGCTTGGGCATCAGTTTGTTTCGAAATTTTTTTCCCATGAAGCCGATGTACAGCCAAGGTTTCAAACCACCGCTTTATTCTGCCATCTACACCTCGAAGGGGTTTGTTTACTTTCATGTAGTTTTTTTTTTTCCTTTTACCTCCGGAATGTAGCATATCAATCCCAGTATAGTATTGTCTTCACAGAGATGTGCTTTGGTGAGATGTCATCGTTCTGTGTTGAGAAAAGTAGGAGACAGCTCCACGGAACTCATTGCTGTGACTGGTGAAAAGATGTTCATTATATTACTCTATCCTCTTTATGAGGACCCTTGGGAGGAATTTGTCTGTTAGCATTAGAAGTGGTGTGCTTCTCCTGCACAGTTGGCTTGCTTTTATCTTTAAGCTTGTCTAGCTGATTGAGTTTCTCCCTCCATAAAAGCCGGAGAGCTTAGCACTGAATCTTTGTCCCACCTGCAGTTAAATATATGGGTCTTTATAGTGTAGATTTTTGAGAAACTTTATTTCTGTACCCAGTTTTTGTCCCTATACTAGTTTGCTTTTGTCTTCCTTGCCTGCTTTGAATTGACTACTCTGTCTTACCCTATCTTAGGTCTTGCTATCCTCTACTTTAAGTGAGTTCTTAAAAATGGGGCCTAAATAAGTAATATTTCAAAGCTAGTCTTTGCCACTAACTCAGAAGCTGACGAGCAGGAACAAGAATGACAGTGAGTGTGGGGGTGGGTACCAGGTACGCAACTAGTGTATCATCTAGTCTTAAAAATTTGAGGGGCGCCTGGATGGCTCAGACGGTTAAACGTCCAACTTTGGCTCAGGTCATGATCTCACGGTTCATGAGTTTGAGCCCCGCATCGGGCTCTGTGCTGACAGCTCAGAGCCTGGAGCCTGCTTTGGATTCTGTGTCTCCCTGTCTCTCTCTGCCCCTTCCCCTGCTCAGGCTCTCTCTCTCTTTCTGTCCAAAATAAATAAACATTAAAAAAAATTTTTTTTAAATGAAAATAAAGTTAAATTCTATTTAGTATTTGCTGATTAAAGAGTTTGAGGGGCGCCTGGGTGGCCCAGTGGGTTAAACGGCTGACTCTTGATTTTGGCTCAGGTCACGATCTCGCGGTTTGGGAGTTCGAGTTCTGCGTTGGGCTCTGCGTTGACAGTGCAGAGCCTGCTTGGGATTCTCTGTCCCCTTTGTCTCTGTCTCTCCCCCACTCTCTTTCTTTCTCTCTCAAATAAATAAACTTAACAACAACAAAAACGGGGCTGTTACTTAAAAAAAAAAAAAGGTTTCAAAACAGGTCCCAGGTTGAAGCACACCAAACCACTTGTTTTCCTGTGTGCATTCTTTTTTTTTTTTTTTTAGGTTTATTTCTGAGAGAGGGAGACACAGAATCTGAAGCAGGCTCCAGGCTGTGAGCTAGCTGTCAGCACAGAGCCCGATGCGGGGCTCGAACCCACGAACTGTGAGATCATGACCTGAGCCGAAGTCGGACACTTAAACGACTGAGCCACCCAGGCGCCCTCCTGTATGCATTCTTTACCATCTCTGCCTCACTCAGACTTCTTTCTGTTCTTAGGATTCTGAGTACCAGTCTCCCCTTACCCACCTTTCACTCACAAGTCCAAGTCTTCGCTTTTCTAAAGCCTCTTCACTTCGAAGGCCGTTGCTTCCATGAAACTCCTCTGAATCCCCAGCCAGAAGAGGTCTGTCTTCTTTGAACTCCTGGGGCCCTCATCTGGTTTCTTAGGGCACGTGGTTTCTGTTTTAGTGCCGCTGTCATTCACCTTCATAGCTTCTTGTCTCTGCCATCCCACAAACCTAGAAAAGGCAGGATCATGTTCTCTTAGTCTTGGTTTCTTTCACAACGTCTGGCAAATTGTCTGTGTGCGGGCCCTTTGCTGGGCTTCCAAAATGCAGGGGTAAATCAGCGACCCAGCCTCTTCTCAGAGCAGGACTGCTGAGCAGGACAGACTAGTAAGGGAGCTCTTCTAATACAGTTTGCTGAAGGCCACCAAAAAGAGCCACTGAGGCTCCTCTGAGATCCTGGGGCCATCGTCACAGCTCCTGGGAACATTTAAGCCGTCTTGCGGAATGAGCGAAACCTTTTCAGATGAAAGGGAAAAGAACGTTCCAAGTAGAAGAAACACGAAGTTGAAAGGCTGGGAAGTACGAGGACAGTGCTGTAGAAAACAACGCTGTGTGGCGCGCCTGGGTGGCTTAGTCGGTTAAGGGTCCGACTTTCGCTTAGGTCATGATCTCGCGGTTCGTGCGTTCGAGCCCCCGCGTCGGGCTCTGTGCTGACTGCCAGCTCAGAGCCTGGAGCCTGTTTCAGAGTCTGTCACTCCCTCTCTCTCTGACCCTCCCCTGCTCACGCTGTCTCTCTCTCTCTCTCCGAGAAATAAATTGAAAACAAAAAAACAACGCTGTGAGGCTGCTAGAGGGCAGGTGTGGAGGACAGGGAAGAAATGGGGGAGAGAGAGGGAGAGGCAGGGGCCATCATGCAGCTGTAAGCCCATGGAGGGTTTTATGCAGGGAAGTTATAGGATCAGAACTTTGGAAGAAGGAGTCGTGGTTACGGACGGTAAGAAGAAGGTCGCTGCTCTGAACACCCAGTCTTCTGAGGCCAGTCGCTGCAGCCCCCTTGGGGGCCGATGCCCAGGTCTGGAGGGCTGGCTACAGGTGGGACTGAGACAGTGTCATTTGAAAGAATGGAGGGTTTCCTTTGTGTGGAAGGAAACCTGGGGCGCTCTCCTGGGCCATTTCTGGGAGGGGCCAAGGCAGATACAATGACACACGACCCAGTAAGTTTTCAAACGTTGGTTTTAAAACAGAGTAGTGGGAAATTGAGTTAAACGATCTTGTGACTTTAAGTGCTGTAGGAACTCAGGTAAGAAGGCAACCACTAAAAGCTGGAGTAGTCACTAATGGGAAGTAAGACCTGAGCTATCATTGCACCTTGAAGAGAAGCTGGATGGGCAGGAGTCCCTCCGAGCATCGGAAGCAAGTTGATAGAAGATGCAGAGGAAGCAGTGGGCATGGTGAGATCTGGGGAGGGGCAGAGAGATGCATAGTGACAGTATAGCTGGGGACAGGGGCTCAGCCCATGGGGGGAGTCCTGGAAGGTCTCTTGACACATTAGTTTTAGCTACTGATATGATGAAAGTGGCTTCACAGGATCAGTGGCAGGACGGGGGTATCTATGGATTGTCAGGGTGGAGGGAAGGGAGTCAGTCACATTTGCCTGAGGCAATAATGTTTTACACTCCGACAGATAAAAGGAGGACCTTTGGGAGTGACTTTTTTCCTAGGCGGTGATCAACAGAGTTTAGTGCGTGCTGGTAGAGCAGTAGGGGAGAGTCAGGGCTGTGAGTTGGGGGCCTGGGAGCTGTGTGTAATCACTGCAAGCGACGTAATGTGTTTGGAAGAGGAGCTGGTATGTGGGAAGAAGAAAAGATTTTTGTTTTTAAAATCGAAGTCCTCCCACCTGACTCAGTGAGCGTAAGAGTTTCATGGGCAGTTGGGGCTCTGAGACCTGTGGCCACTTGTGATGTTTTGAAACCACAGCAGTACGGTGGAGCAGGAATCAGATTGCAAGGAGGAAAGGAAGATGGCGAAGAAGTGAAGGGTTCTAAGGGGGCAGCCCCTTATTTGAGAAACTGGATGAAAGGAATGAAAAGGGACATTAGGTAGAGTCCTTAAGGGCCGGGGAGGCATAGAAACCTGGAGGTTGGGGCGCCTGGGTGGCTCAGTCGGTTAAGTGTCCGTCTTTGGCTCAGGTCATGATCTCGTGGTCCGTGTGTTCAAGCCCCGCGTCAGGCTCTGTGCTGACAGCTCAGAGCCTGGAGCCTGTTTTGGATTCTTTGTCGCCCTCTCTCTCTGCCCCTCCCCCGCACATGCTCTGTCGCTCTCTGTCTCAAAAGTAAATAAAATAGTTTATTTAAATTCTAAAAAAAATTTTAGAAACCTGGAGGTTGATTCCTGGAAAAATCTTACAAGTGTCTGCTCACCGAGGTCATATTATTGTCATTCATTCGTTCGTTGGTTCATTCACCAAGTATTTGCATGCCAGGCATTTTGGTGGCCTCTCCCCCTTACTGCAGCTTGGGCTTAGTGCCAGAGCAGCATCTTAATAGTGAGTGCTAATGCAATAACAGGACTTGGGCTAAGGACCCTCGGAATAATAAATTATGCTCTCTTCTTCCCTTCATTGGAGCTAGAGTTAAAGCCTCTTTCTTTCCTTCCCATGGGACGGTGTGTCTAGGGTCTGTGATCCCAGCTATGTCTCCCAGGCGCTGCTGGATATTAATGCTGTAAGTTTCAAGAACCTTCTAAACAATGTATTGTTTTTGTGGTCATAACAGGCAGAGTGGAATCTCCAGCTATTAGAGGTTCCACCCCAAACTCAGTTTGATTACACCGTCACCAATCTAGCCGGCGGCCCGAAACCACCTTCTCCTTTCAACTCTCAGTACCATAAGACCATACTGAAGGTGAGCCAGGCCTCCCTGCCCTGCAGAGCCCCCTGTAAAGCTTCTGTGGTTTTCTCTGGGCTGGATTTAGCAGACTGTGAGGTATTTTCATCCTTCTCTTTCTGCCCCATGTCAGGGGGGCATGTTTGCTGGACAGCTGACCAACGTGGGCATGCGGCAGATGTTTGCCCTGGGAGAGAGGCTGCGGAAGAGCTATGTGGAGGACCTCCCCTTTCTTTCGCCAACCTTCAACCCACTGGAGGTCTTGTGAGTCTTTCCTAAAAGGGATATTGCTCCCACTTTAAGATTTACGCCTGAGGACGCCTGTACTGACTCCCACCCCAGCCCCCCCCTTCCAAGATGGTTCCCATTCTTCCCCGCGATAGTTTGGGGCAGTTACCCGTATATGATAGGATCCTGTGAACATGTGGTCAGTGGAGGTCACGTTCACTGACTTTTGGGGCCCTTGGGGCACCCATCCCACAGAGAGATGCAGGATCCCTTCCAGTCCCATAGCTCCCCTTAGGTGGTCTTAAAGCCTCCCAGTTGCTCTGGAAGATAAGGCAGTGTATATAATGATATCTTCCTGTTTTTGAGCATCTCTACCCTTTTGTTTTTCTCCAGTGTTCGTTCCACTAATATATATCGGAATCTGGAGTCTACCCGGTGTTTGCTGGCTGGGCTTTTCCAAAGTCAGAAAGAAGGTTCGAGTTTGGAGTCTAGAAGTCCGCTCTTGTCTCTGAGGAGCTCTTGCTTCATCCTTCCAAAGCCCTCCCCGCCTCTCTTTCTCCATGCCTGTTCCCTGGGTTTCTCTTCTCCTCACATGTGGCTTCCAAGGTGTACGTGCTCTGGTGGGCCCTCCCTTGTCTGGCCTGCTGCCAGCCTGACCTCCACAGCGATGTGTCAACCACTCCGATGTGCCCCTATTCCTGACTTCTCCTCTTAAGCTTCTACACAGGCTGCCTGAGGCACCCCCAGCCAGGCCTTGTGAATAATCCTGGGGCTTTCTGCATAGGTAAGACACTGCTGAAAAGGAAGGAGGGCAGGAGGAACACTTAGCCGAGACCCAAGCCCGCTGCCATCGGCTTGGACTCGGCGATAATCCATGGAATGACTCGGACGGTACTGACAGTATTCCGTTCAGCCTTTCCTCGCTGAGAAAGGCTGTTGAGTTTGGGTTTTAACGTGCTCAGCCGGTGAGTGATTGCAGTGAGTGGGGCCCGACCTTTTCACCACCAAGGACCACGTGTATTATTTTCCTTCATGGATCTCATGAATCGAGGGCCGTTGACTGTCAGAGGGAGCTGCATTTTGTCACTTATACTTGATCCAAATCTACATTTAATTGCCAGTCTGAGTTTCATAGCCCCATGACCTCACCAGTATTAAGATACTAGAATGGTGCTGTAAAGCAAAGGTTCTTGCTTAGCTTCTTTAGCAGTATCTCAAATAGATATAAAATTTCCATCAGCCTTAAAAAAAATATATGTAAAAGAATAGAAACCTCCAGGCCAGATGAGGCCGGCCTCACCCCCCGTCGGGGTTGGGTATAGCTGCTAATTCCAGCTGAATCTGGCCCCTGAACCCAAGAGTAACATAGAGCTAACAGAAGGGGCCGCCCGCTTTGGGAGAGCCCAGTGCTGGCCTTCTGAAAGCTCTGCACTCACCCAGCTTCTAAAAGGCACATGAATATGCTCTGGTCTGAAAACACCAGAGGTATGACTGGAGTAGGAAAGCTGTTTCGTGGAGGCACCTGACGACAGGCAGGTCTCAGACTGAGACTGCCCCATATTCCCAACAGGGAGGGAAATGCTATCATCACATCCACCAGCCACGGGACCTGCGCGCCCTGGGACTCCAATCTGACCACCTACCAGAGCCTTTTCTAGTAGCTTTGTACCTACTCACCTGTTTAATTCTTGTAATAATCCTGTGATGTAAGTAATAGTATCCCCAATTTACAGAGAAGGGAAGTAAGGCACAGAGAGGCTACATGACTTTCCCAGGGACACGAAGATGGAAATGGCGGAACAGGGACTCAGAGTTTGGCGGTCTGGCACCAGAAGCCAATATTCTTCATCCTGAGGCTCTGCTGCTCAGAGGACACATCTCTCTGGAGAGGGCCTCTGATCAGTTGACCAACAAAGTGTGTCTGAATTTTGATATTCTAGCAAAGTCACCATATGCTCCTGGAATTTTGACTGTCAGATTTTTGTTTGAGATACTAGCGCTTCGGGGCTTATATTCACCCGATCACCCTGTATTGACCTCCGTGAATTCCAGAGAGCTGCTGTCACAAGAGCGCCTATCTCTTTGCCATTAGAGAGGGTCCATCTTGAGTCATGTAGCAAAGGAAGCCGCCACAGGCCCTTGCCGTCTCTGGCACAGAGCAAAGCCTCGGAAGGTGTTCGAGCACCTTCTGTGGGTATGGATAGGAGGCGATAAAGGTACTTGTGAGCTCTGAGCAGTAGTGAGCTACTGTGAGGTATACAGTTGACCCTTGAACATGGGTTCGAACTGCATGTGTCCACTTAGGCGTGGTTTTGTTTTGGTAAGTACAGTACAGAACTACAAATGTATCTTCTCTTCCTTATTCTTTTCTTCATAACATTTTCTTTTCTCTAGCTTACTTGGTTATAAGACTACACTATATAATACATACAGCATACAAAATATGGGTTAATCAACTATGTATATTATTGGTAAGGCTTCCAGTCAGCAGTAGGCTATTAGTAGTTAAGTTTTTGGGGAATCAAAAATTATACATGGAAAAAAAAGTATACATGGATCTTTGACTGCGTGGGGGGATGGGTGACCTTAACCTCCGGGTGGTTCCAGGGTCAACTGTATGAGACACATTATTTGTAGTCTAATGTGTGGTTCCTGGCAGTTCATCTGGGAGCCTGGCTTTCCTTTTAGGCAAGGCCACGGGGTCTGGCAGGATTGATGACCTTGTGGTCGCTTTCCTTAGATTGTCATGTGTTGAGTCACCATATTGGTCCATAGGATTGGACTTTAAGAGGCAGGGAAGTCACCTCGTTCTGATAGCATCCAGGCCGGCCCATTCTTTCTTAGAATGCCCGAGGGCTGGTGGTGCAGGAGTCTTTTGGAACAGATCAGGGAGGTGCCAGTCTGATCTGGGTGTGTACCTGCTCTGATCCGGTGTGGCCTGTGGCCGGGTAGGAGGGGCGGTGCCAGACAGAGCAAGGCTGCTCCTTGCTTTCTCCACTTCCCAGCCTGCAGGAGAGCTCCTGTGGGCGAGGCCAGGGATGGTGAAGGCAATTACTGTCCTTAAAAAGTAACCTTGATGATCTGTCGCCTGAAACAGACAAGAGAAGAAGGGAGTGGGGACGTTGGGAGGGACAAGCTGAAGCCTCTTCCTGCCTGGCTCTCCCCTTCTTTCTAGGACCCATCGTCATCCACACTGATGAAGCAAGCTCTGAAGTCTTGTACCCCAACTACGGGAACTGCTGGAGCCTGCAGGAGAGGACGAGGTAACTGCCCTGGGTTCTTGCTCACCAGTGGGGAACAGCCAGACCTTTGGCACTTGGGGCTGGCAGGCCTCTGCCTGACCTGCGGGGCCCACCCAGGCTTGCCGTATTGGTGGGTGAGTGGTGGGAAGGATTGCTTCACACTCAGGCCTGCCATTGCTGTCCAGGAAATGAAGCTCTTGCCTGTAGTGGAAGCGTCTAGGGAAGGTACAGCAAGCTTGGGAGAGGCCACCTGCCGGCCCGGAGACATGGCACATTCGGCCCGAGTCGGGTCAGATATTCTTGGGTCAAGAATATCTGTTTTTGGGCGCCTGGGTGGCTCAGTCAATTAAGCGTCCGACTTCGAGTCAGGTCATGATCTCATGGTTCGTGGGTTCGAGCCCCATGTTGGGCTCTGTGCTGACAGCCAGCTCAGAGCCTGGAGCCTGTTTCAGATTCTTTGCCTCCCTCTCTCTTTGACCCTCCCCTGCTCACGCTGTCTCTTTCTCTCTCTCAGAAAGAAATAAAACATTAAAAAAATTAAAAAAAGAAAAAAAAGAATATTGTTTTCAAGCAGACCAGGGCCATGGTTGTATCGTTTTTGGTATAATGGAAGACAGTGCTAGAGCGGAATTTGGGAACCCAGGCTGTTATTCTAGCTCTGGTACCTGCTAACTTCCTTGTGTAAGTCATTTGAATTCACAGAACCTTGGTTGACTCATGTGTAAGGTGAGACTGATCCCTGCTAACCCCAACGGTTTATTACTGAAGATTACATGAGATCCCAAATGATGAATGAGATACACCTTGCAAACTGTTAATTACTGTACAATAAGGCTTTGCCTTTGGTTTTTTTGGCAGAGGCCGGAGGCAGGCCGCATCTTTGCAGCCAGGAATCTCCGAGGATTTACAAAAGGTGAAGGAAGGGATGGGCATTGCCAGTCATGATGGAGTGGACTTCCTCAGCCTCCTTGACAATGTGGCTGCTGAGCAGGTTGGGTGACTGTCCTCTGGCCCTGGGGGTGGGGCACTGGGGGGAATGGGCGGGACAGAGGGAAGTGGGCAGAGGCAGGGCGGAGGGCTCGCTGTCCGGAGGCAGCTGTGGGAGGACTTGCAGGTAGGATGGATGTGGGAGCTGAGCACAAGCAGGGAGGACTCCTCACTTGCTTAGGCACATGGACATTTAACTCTAGATCAGAGTTTCCCGAGGCACGTTCCCAGAATGCCCGCGATGTGAGTGTATACACTGTGTAGACGGGCGGGGTGGGTGATGGGGATTGTGTCTAACAGTTTTGGAACCCGTGTTACCATATCACCGTTCAGAGAGTCTCTACGCACAGTAGCAGAGTAAAGAATCTGAGAAGTAAAGAAGGCTGATCAATCTTTAAATCTGTTTTTCCCAAATGTATTGAGCCATAGATTCTCTTTTTACCTAATGAATACTAAAGACCACCCAGCAGGAAAGCCTTCTCTGGATTCAAAAGGCAGACACCCGACGGTGCAGTGTCGCCTGGGCCCCCCTTCCTCCTCTTGTCAGGATGACCGTGTGCCCTGGAGACAGAACTGCCCTGTGCTTATGGGTAACATGGAGGCCAGGTTGTAAGATGAGAGTTTATAGAAAAGTATTTACATGGCATCCTTTTTAGAAGTCCATTTTGAGGAAATGAAAGCCATGTGGAAATTTACGAATTCTTGCCCTGTGTCTTATTTATTTTTTATACTTTAAAAAAATACAAATGTTTTTATTTCCAAGTAGATGGGAAACCATCAGAAAGGTAGGAAAAAAGAGTACCCCCACCCCCCCCAGGGAATTGCTTCAGAAGGGCCTTGGGACGTAGCTTTTGGGGCTGCTGAGGCCCTTCGCCAGGTGAAGACAGGCCCCCGAAGGCTCTGTGGAAGCTGGTCAGCTGCCGAGCTCAGCAAACAGGAAGCATGTCTTTGTAAAACTGTCCCCATGGCCCTTCCAGGTGCACAAGCTCCCGAGCTGCCCCACGCTGAGGAAGTTTGCACAGATGATTGAGCAGAGAGCCGTGGACACGGCCTTGTACGTTATGCAGAAGGAAGACAGGTGAGGGACCTTTAGCTGTTGCCGTCAGAGGTCACGCTCCGTCAGGCCTCCCGCTAGGTGGGGAAGGGGGTTCACTTGGCCTGTTTCCACCTGCCAGCGCGTGTTTCTACATGTGCGGAGGGGGATCACCCTGTTCTGCCTCCTGTTGAATGGGTTCGGCCCTACATCCTTACACTTCTGGAGCTGCGACTGGGGAACTGGTTCTCCCGGTCGCAGCTATAAGGAACCAGGAGCTACCCCTCAACTGAGTTTCTCTTAAACACTGACTGTTTCCCCTTTTACTCGAAGTTTCCAAGGGTTTGGGTGGGGAGAGCTGGTGGAAGAATGATGACTGTTGACTTTGCTCATCAGTTTACAACTTACAAGCCAGGTCCACATCCTGGCACTTTTGGTGTTGGGAGTCTTTATACACAGAGAACCCTCGCACCAGAGGCGGTGCCATTCCTCCCCCCAAACGCCCCCCTGCCCCCGCTTTGCTGCGCTGCATGCGGGGCTGTCTGATGGGGCTCATGGGGCCCGGTGGAGCCCGCCTGCATCCTGTGTGCCTGCACCTACCGGCTTGCCTCAGTGCCGCTCGCCC
>NW_027527402.1:347409-348584 GCF_008692635.1 Crocuta crocuta | reverse complement strand
CCGCCCCCCCGCCACAGGGAAAGCCTTCAGATGGCGGTGGGCCCGTTCCTCCACATCCTGGAGAGCAACCTGCTGAAGGTCGTGGACCCTGCCACCCCGCCCGGCCAAACCAGGTACCAGCCACGGCAGCCGAGGGCAGGACAGGCCTCTGGCTGCAAGGGGGAGGGGAGGCCCCAGGTTTTAGGCGGGGCAAGAACCAGGCTGTTGGGGACAGGAGGCAGTTCTGTACGAGGCCCGGAGTCCCAAACACTGTCACCATTCTTCCTGCTGCACTGGTCCTACCATGGCTTGAAAATGTCATGTTAGCAAGAAGGAACACTAAATTTATTTTTCCTTTTTTTTTTTTTATAATTAAACATGTGTGAAAGATTAGCTAATGATAATATCATGCTGACATGATTGCTTGGTAGACAGTTTAGTTTGAACACCTTCACGGGAGTGTATAGAAGGGTATGATACCCGCTAGGCATTTCTGAACGTCGGAAGCAGCGCCTGAACCTCTGTCACCACTTCCGTGGTGCCCGGAACCCGGCTGGGGGCACAGACTGGGAACGTCATGTGTCCTGGGCACCTGCTGCGCAGAGCGTGATCTCCGGGAGGGACGTCCACCACTGCTGGGGAGCTCATTAGATTTTGGCTGACCTACTGAATCAGGATCTGCATTTTAAATATTTTTTTTTAATATTTTTATTTATTTCTAGGAGAGAGAGACAGCGTGAGCAGGGGAGGGGCAGAGAGAGAGGGAGATACAGACTCTGAAACAGGCTCCAGGCTCCGAGCTGGCAGTCAGCAAGAGCCCGACGCGGGGCTTGAAGCCACGAATCGCGAGATCATGACCTAAGCGAAAGTCTGACGTTTAACCGACTAAGCCACCCAGGCGCCCCAGGATCTGCATTTTAGCAAGATCCGCGGGAGTCCCACGCTCCTACCGTGGGAGAAGCACTGTTACAGGCTGCCTTCTTTATTTTTTTTCATTTATTTATTTTTTGTTTCATGTTTTTTAATAGTTTGGTTTTTTTCTTTTTTTTCTTACAAATAGTTTATTGTCAAGTTGGTTTCCATATAACACTCAGTGCTCATCCCCACAAGTGCCCTCCTCCGTGCCCATCTCCCTCCCCCCACACCCATCAGTCCTCAGTTTGTTCTCAGCATTCAAGAGTCTCTCATGGTTTGCC
>NW_027527402.1:347170-347325 GCF_008692635.1 Crocuta crocuta | reverse complement strand
CCCCTCCCCCACTGTTTCCCCCCTTCTTCTCCCCCACGATCCTCCATTAAGTTCCTCCTAATCCTCCTATACGTGCAAACATATGGTATTTGTCCCTCTCTGCCTGACTTATTTCACTCAGTTTCACTTATAACACCCTCTAGTTCCATCCATGT
>NW_027527402.1:340564-346981 GCF_008692635.1 Crocuta crocuta | reverse complement strand
GTTTTCCAGAGGGGCTGCACCAGTTTACAATTCCCCCAACAGTGTAGGATGGTGCCTGTTTCTCCACACCCTCGCCAGCATCTAGAGTCCTCTGATTTGCTCATTTTAGCCACTCTGACTGGCATGAGGCGGTAATTCAGTGTGGTTTTGATTTGTATTTCCCTGATGAGGAGGGATGTTGAGCATTGTTTCATGTGTCTGTTGAGGCTGCCTTCTTTAGAGAGAGATTGTGCCATAGCTGGAAAATCACGAGCGCAGGAACAGGAGGGGACAGTGAGGTGAAACAGGAACATTCAGGAACTGTGGGCCAGATTTATAATAGCAGAATATTCCNTTACAAATAGTTTATTGTCAAGTTGGTTTCCATATAACACTCAGTGCTCATCCCCACAAGTGCCCTCCTCCGTGCCCATCTCCCTCCCCCCACACCCATCAGTCCTCAGTTTGTTCTCAGCATTCAAGAGTCTCTCATGGTTTGCCACTCTCCCCCTCCCCCACTGTTTCCCCCCTTCTTCTCCCCCACGATCCTCCATTAAGTTCCTCCTAATCCTCCTATACGTGCAAACATATGGTATTTGTCCCTCTCTGCCTGACTTATTTCACTCAGTTTCACTTATAACACCCTCTAGTTCCATCCATGTGGCTACACATGGCCAGATTTCATTCTTTCTCATTGCCGTGTCGTATTCCAGCGTATAGATAAACCACATCTTCTTGATCCATTCGTCCGTTGATGGACACTTAGGCTCTTTCCATGTTTTAGCTATTGTGGAGAGTGCTGCTATGAACACTGGGGTCCATGTGCCCCTATGCATCAGCACTCCTGTATCCCTTGGGTAAATTCCTGGCAGTGCTATTGCTGGGTCATAGGGGAGTTCTATTGTTAATTTCCTGAGGAACCTCCACACTGTTTTCCAGAGGGGCTGCACCAGTTTACAATTCCACCAACAGTGTAGGAGGGTGCCTGTTTCTCCACACCCTCGCCAGCATCTAGAGTCCTCTGATTTGCTCATTTTAGCCACTCTGACTGGCATGAGGCGGTAATTCAGTGTGGTTTTGATTTGTATTTCCCTGATGAGGAGGGATGCTGAGCATTGTTTCATGTGTCTGTTGAGGCTGCCTTCTTTAGAGAGAGATTGTGCCATAGCTGGAAAATCACGAGCGCAGGAACAGGAGGGGACAGTGAGGTGAAACAGGAACATTCAGGAACTGTGGGCCAGATTTATAATAGCAGAATATTCCTTCCCCGTCCTTCACAGCACCTGCACTGACAGTACCTTTCTCATGGCCCTTGCCCCCTTGCCGCCTTGACTTTGGATCTATACAATACTATAGGATTCAGTGCTAGTCTTCTCACTTAAGAGTCTATACATAGGGGCGCCTGGGTGGCTCCATCTGTTGAGCATCCGACTCTTGGTTTCGGCTCAGGTCATGATCTCACGGTTGCTGAGTTTGAGCCCCACGATGGGCTCCATGCTGACAGAGTAGAGCCTGCCTGGGATTCTCTCTCCTCTCTGCCTCTCCCCTGCTCACACACTTGTGTGCACTCTCTCTCAAACTAAAACAAAGCAAAAGTCAACACATGAAACCTTTGATCTTTTTAAAGAGCTAGATACAGGTGACAGGCAGATAAAGAGAAAAAATGGCAACTTTCTTACTGATTAAAGCCCTTTGGAGGGTATATGGAAGGCCAAACAAGCTGATTAATATTCCTTTGACACGAACCTGACTCTCCCAAACTGCAAGCCTCCCCAGCAGGGAGGAGAACGTGCACTGTTAAACTCCTCACACAGCCAAGGGCGGCAGGAGCCTTTGCCTCAGGCAGCCACATCCCCAGGAGAGAGGAGACGTGGGACTGGGCCACGCCACTGAGTCTCTCCTTCGGAACTCACCAGGGAGAGAAGTGAGGGAGGGACGGGCAAGCAGGTGGGCACGAAGGGAAAGGCCAGCCATTCTGGAGGGGATCCCCCCTATGAAAGTATGGGGGTGGGAATAAGGGTTCCCCCACCATCTCACTGATTTCTAGATGTCGCCTGAGGCCAGGAGTACCCCTTACTCAAAGGAGGCAGACAGGGCCTGGCCTCCAGAGTCCTGAGGTAAAGGCCTATGGAGAACGGTTTCCTCTTTGCAGAAAGCTCTACCTCTACGCGGCTCATGATGTGACCCTCATGCCTCTCTTAATCGTCCTGGGCATTTTTGACCACAAATGGCCCCCGTTTGCTGTGGATCTGACCATGGAACTCTACCAGCACCAGGAATCGAAGGAGTGGTTCGTGCAGCTCTATTACCGGGGGAAGGTAAGGCCTGTGAGGTGCGGTTCGGTGGGGTGGGGCACCCCTTCCACCAACCCCGCTCATCAGGTTAGCACCAAGTGGGCCCAGTCCTTGGGCCCAGCGGAGTCTCCTTGCTACCGTCAGCTCTCCGGACCCAACAAAGAGACTCACAGCCGTGGCCCCAGGACAGGGCAAAAGTGGAAATGCGGTGGCAGGCTGGGATGTGGGCCTTATCACGGGTCTGCCCCCGACTCCTTCTAGAACAGGAGCCCCCTCCTCTTCTCCTGAGTGTCTCTGCCAGGAGGTAACACCCCGACTGGGACGCTGTTTTGAAAATTAACGAGGGAGTCCTTGGGAGGCTGTGTGCCGTCGGCCGGCAGTGCCCTGGCTGCCGTCCAGGGCGGACGCTAAGGCACCACCCCGCCCCCGCCCAGGATCCGACCTTTCACCCTCCTGGCTCAGGGCTATAATGTGACCGCGTCTCCCCGGTCAGTGCAACAAGCAGTTCTTGAGTGAGCGTCTCAAGCAAGGCATGTGCTCTGTTCCGGAAGCTGAGCGGCCGTTGGGGCCTTGCTGGCTGTTAGGTGTGTGCACGCACACACCCCTGGGTCAAGTTCCTCGAACCTCTGTGCACAGCAGAGAACAGCAGGCCAGGGTCCTCGGTGGCGCTGCTGAGTCTTGTCTCTTCCACAGGAGCAGGTGCCGAAAGGGTGCCCTGACCGGCTCTGTCCCCTGGACAGGTTCTTAAACACCCTGTCCGCTTACACCTTGAGCCCAGAAAAATACCATACTCTCTGCTCTCAAGCCCGTGATTGAACCTGGGAATGGAGAGTGACTGATTTATACAAACAGGATGCGTCGGGTTTTCAATAAAGTGCTGTAACACAGTGCCGCTGGCTGTCGTGTGTGGGGAAGGCAGGAAACCGGGTTAATGTATTTTAACTGGAGGGTAGTTCCTTCCTGTAGATATCATGTACTGAGGTCTCTTCTTGAAAGGAAGAGAGGTATAAGGTTGAGACCAAAGGAGCATTTCCTATTTTGTGGCTTGATTTCCATGGCCAGAAGCATTTGCCATGACACAGGCCAGGGTCACCACTCCCTGCAGAATTGTGTTGGTTTGGCACTTGAGTTCTTTTTTCCTGTCTTCATTTCACAAACCCATACTGCGTACCTACTAAGTGGTGGGCATTATAAAGGTGGAAGGGCTCTGCCCTCACGTCGTTTTCGCGCCCTGGGAGAGGCACATAAGTAAGTCACTGATGACAATGCACAGTGTTCATTCTGTGATGAGGTGTAGCGGGCTCTTTGGGTACAGAGCAGAAATTCCTGGCGGGGGCTGGGGGAGCAGTTAAGAAAGGCTTCTTTCTTAAGCCTTTCTTCCTCCCTCCTAGGGAAGACCTGTGCTGATCTGAGTAGCAGAGGTGAGTAGGAGTTAACCAGATCAAGCAAGGGTGAAGGGGTGTTGTGTATAGGGAAAAGGTGAGCTGGAAGGTCAGGGGCCATTGCTGGTCAGGGAGATGGAGCCCTGCTGTGGAGACCCGGCTGGAAGGTGCAGAACGGACTGTAGCCCCAGGAGCAAGGAGGCGGGCTCCTCGGTGGTGGGCTGGAGCCACTCCGTATAAGAACACCTTTTTTTAATTTTTTTTATTTTTAATGTTTTCCTTATTTCTGGGAGAGAGAGAGAGACAGCGTGAGCAGGGGAGGGTCAGAGAGAGAGGGAGACACAGAATCTGAAACGGGCTTCAGGCTCTGAGCTAGCTGTCAGCACAGAGCCCGACGCGGGGCTCGAACCCACGAACCGCAAGATCATGACCTGAGCCGAAGACAGAGGCTTAACCGACTGAGCCACCCAGGCGCCCCAAGAACTCCACCTTTGACTGGGCCCCCGAGGCACCTGATGGTCCCCCTATCTCCTTATCAATTTTCTCATTCTTCCCCAGAGTCTCTTTCAAACTTGCTCTGATCTCAAACCAACCAACCTCTTTAGCTCTTAGGGAAAAACAGGCAATCACAAAACCCTCTCCACTTCCAGCCATCTCTATGTTGACCACTCCCAGACCTACTTCTCTAGCTGAGGTTTTTTTTTTTTTATCCGACCTTCAGACACTCATGTCCATTTGGATGTCCCGTGGGCCCCAGACTTCCAGTGTCAGAATCAAACCCCTCTCTCTCCTCAGACTTAGTCCTCCCCCAGCCTTCTGTATCTGAGTGGAAGACCCCTCCACCATCTGCTCAGTTGCTAAACCAGAAATCCATTCTCCTCTTTCTCTTACACTTTCCTGTGTCTGATCAGTTAAGTTCTGTCAGTCTCTGCTGATCGTTGTTTGAATATCTATCTTTGACTCTTGTCCCCTCCCCATCCTCACTCTGCTAATTACTGTATTTCCCATTTCACCAAGAAAGTAAAAGCGCTGAGAAGATTGCTCACCCCCGACCACCACCAAATCTCTTAACCCACTTACATTGGTGCCCATAAGGCCTTCGTTCCTGTTACTAAGAATGAACCCTCCCTACTCCTGTCCAAGGCCAACCCTCCAGCTTTGCACTGACTCCAACAATTACCTTTTCTCTGCATTGTAACTTTTGTCTTCCCACCCTACGTATTCCCGTTAGCATACAAATATGCCGTAACTTCTGTCTTAACAATTTTTTCCCGTATCTTTGACCTGCTATGCTACTTTTCTTTCCCCCTTTACAGCAAAACTTCTCAAAACCTTTCAGAAGAGTCATTTATACTCTGATTCTTCCCGTTATCTCCTGAGCCAACTGTGATGAAGTATTCACCCCACCCCTGCATGGAAACAGCTCTGTCACCGTCATCTGTGACCTTTGAGTGCTAAATCCAACAGCCAATTTCCGGGTCACTCGGCTTCTCATCAACAGTCTTGGGATATTTCTTTCACTTGGCTTCCGTGATAAAAACTCTGCTGGTTCCCCTCCAACTTCTCAACTTCTTAATTTTTGCTAAATCTACCTTTTCCTAATCTCTGGGTGGTGGAGTATCTCGGGGCTTAGTCTTTGGATCTTTTCTCTGCCTTTTCACTCCCTACGTGATCTCAGGCAGTTCCATAGTTTAACATATTTTTACACAAATTCATACCTAAACTTACACCTTCACTCTGGACCTTTCCCTTGAATTCTAGTCTCACTTCCAACTGTCTACTCAACATCTCTATGTGGATATTTAAGATATTTCATGCATATTAAACTCCCCATTGTTCATAATAAACTTAACTCTGCCTCTTCAAACCTGCTTGTTGCCCGGACTTCCCCGTCTAGGTTTAAATGGTACCTTTAAACCCACCTCACGCCGTTGCTTGGGCTAAGAACTTGGGGATTAGCCCTGCCGCCCCCCTCATGTGTTACATCTGATGCACCAAGAAATCCTATTGTGTCTCCAAACTCTGTCCAGCATTGACCACCTCTCATGACATCACTGCTGCTTAGTCTCAGCATCATGTCTTACCTGTTCAGAGCCTCTGTTTTCTTCCCTTTCCTTCTCCCCCAACTTCTCAGCATAGCTGTTGCTTTTAAAACACAGACCGTGTCCCTCTTCTCACAATTCACCCTGGCTTCCCATCTCAAAGAGAGCCAGTCATCGTAAGGGTCCCCAAGACCTCGTGACATCCTTTCCTATCTCTTCCCACTGTCCTCCCATCTGCGCAAGCCTCTTGCTGTTCTTGAATGCCTCATGGCCATGAGGTGAGCCTCACTTCAACTTGAGGCCTTTGCACAAGCTGTTCCCTCTCCCTGGAATGCTTTCCGGGGAGACATTTGCGTGGTTAGCTTCCTCTCTTAATGAAGCTTTGTTTTTGAGAGAGAGAGAGAGAGAGAGGGAATGAGCAGGGGTGGAGAGAGAGACAAGATCCAAAGCAGGCTCCAGGCTCAGAGCTGTCAGCACAGAGCCTGATGTGGGGCTTGAACTGTGGGATCATGACCTGAGCCAAAGTTGGATGCTCAACCAACTGAGCCACCCAGGAGCCCTTATTGAATGGATTCTGAAATCCCTCTCCTTGCTTGGGCCGGGCACAAAGGCAGCTTCTTCCCCACTCTTCCCCACTCACCACCAGGGGGAAGCAGGGAGCGAAGGAAAACACCCAGGCTTCCTTTGGGTTCAAATTACACACTACTCTGTCCTTTTTTG
>NW_027527402.1:334449-340545 GCF_008692635.1 Crocuta crocuta | reverse complement strand
GCCCCGGACAGGACTTTCTGAGACTCTCATGTAAAATGAGATGATTATACCAACTAATTAGGGTTGTTGTGAGAATTAATTGAGTAAATGTAAGAGCCTTCAGAGAGCCTTTTTTTGCCTTTTTGTGATTTCTGCCCTCCAGATTCTGAGCTGTGACAGGCTTCCTCACCTGGTAGGGAAATTTGGGAGTGCACTTTCCAGCCTTCCTGTCTGCAGACAGTGCCTCCTCTCTCACCCCTTAGCTGGGGGAGTGTGCCTGCGTGCACTGGGGAGCCCTGACTCCCTCGCTCACCAGTTATGTGGCTCTGCGCAAGTCACTTAACTTCTCTGAGCTTGTGTCTTTCCAGTTATTAAACAAGGATGTTAATATTTGCCTGCCTGACAATCCATCTTCAGGATAGATGTGAAAAGCATTTCATAAACTCCTAACCCGCCCTTGGCCTTGACTCCTTTCTCTTTATGTTTTTCAATGAGTGCTGTTAAGGTTAAAAGGATTTGCAGAGTGGGTCGCTCCTTGGATGGCCAAAGTTGGGGTGTCCCGTGATGGAGTAGAGTGGTCACTCTTCTCCCCCGTCCCCTGGCTTGCCTGGGTAGATTGACTTCAGCGGGAATTCACCCGGAAGGCCATCCCCAGGGCCTCATGGCTTATCTTACTCACGGAGCTCTCGGTTCTCTGGTAGTCTCTGAGATGAGAAAACTGGCATTAGACAAAGCCAGTCACTGCTATGTGCTGACTCCTCTTTAATAGTTTCATGTAGATGGTCCAAAAGCACAGCCGGCGGATCAAAACTCCAAAGGGCCCACCTGCAGAGGAGGAAGAGAGAATCCCATCCCACCCCAGCCCAGTCCTCGGAGCACTGGGACCTGGCATGCTGGCCCGTTTGTATTTAGTGTACACAACTCAGGTCTTTGCATGTGGTACATGGCCCTCCTTCTCTTCACTGGAATCCTTGAGGGCGCTGCCCGTCTATCTGCGAAGGAGGCAGAAGGGTTAAGAACAACTATTTCATATATATTTTATTATATGCCAGGGACGTATCCTTCAACCCTGAGGCTGCTAGGGAAAGCGGGACTCCCTCTGCTGGGCTGGGGAGCTCCCTAGGAAGAGGGCTGTGTGCTCTGTTCATACCCTGCCCTCTAGTGGCCAAGGGGATTGGCCTCGCCGTCCTGACCCTCTCCGTCCACCCTGCCAGTCTCTAGGAACCTGGTCCCCACCTAAGAGTGGGGGGAGAGAGCGCTGAAAAGCACACTCCTCAATAAAAAGTTGGTCTCCCCAGGACTCTTTTCTCTCTCGACCTGGCTTTGGAAATGTAAGCTTCCCTGCAGCTTGGAGTTGGGGTGAGGTGGCATGGCCCATAGTCTCCATTTTGGAAGCAAAGATCCAAACTAATATCAGAACTCGACAGAGCACCGGTCTGGGAATCATGGGCTGCGAGTTCAAGTCCTACCTCTGTGTGTACTATCTGTGTGACGTTGGGTAAGTCCGTGTTAACTTCCAGGGAACAAGCCTGGATTCTCCCCCCCCCCCCCCCCTTGTGAATGAGGCTCTAATGTGTCTCCATCACAGAATTATCCCCAGGCTCTTCTCACTGGTTAGGTATGCCTTGCACTTAGTGATAGAAGAAGAGTGCTAGACAATCGTAACAAGTCACTCCCGTCAGTCCTCAGAAAGCCTCCTCAGAGCGTTCCTCTTAGGGTGACTGAGGCATGGCACCCGGCGCTGGGCAGCGTGCCACTGTGAGAAGATCCTGGTGACTGTTTGGGGGGAGTTTAAGCCCCTTGTGGGATGGGGAAAGAAGCACCTACCTTGGAGGAAAGAGCTAGGGATTTGGATTCCAGCCTTCCCACTCTCCTGGGTCCTGTGACCTTGGACAGCTCACTTCAGAATCCTGAGCCTAAGGACGCTCTCTGGGTGGGAGGGGGCGCGTGGTAGAGGCTGAAAACAAAAGAGCTGTATGAAAGGTCTGGAACATGGTAGCTGCTCAAGAACAAATTTGAATCTGCATCTTCACGTGTTTGGGCCTGAAAGAACCTAGAATTTGGCAGCTCACCATATGCTCAGAAGTCTGAGGTTGCACCTTGTGGTGCAGACATTTCTAGAGAAGGTGGGTATGCGCTTTGAAATCAAAGGCATGGCCCAGGTAAACCAGTAAAGCAAGTGTGCCATGAGGCTGGCGCCAGTAGTGGTAGGGCTCTTCATACCGGTTGGGGAAGCAAGGCCTTTTTCTCTGAGGCAGGCTTTCCACAGAGGAAAATCTGGACCCAAGAGAGATTATGCATCTCAAAGGTAAAGGAGAGATGTAAGGAATGGCCCGCACTGAATCACTGCAAAGGACAGCATTCATCAGAGAATTAATTTGGAAGGAAATACAGTGTGAAATAGCAGCAGCAAGGCTTTCAACTCTGGGCACTATGGCCTTAGAAACCCAGTCAGTGCTTCGGAGGCTTGCCAAGGCCCAGCCTGGGAGCTCCTTCCAGAAGAGCAGCCGGGGGATGCCCAGAGACCACAAATTGCTGAGCTCGGAAGGAGCTGATTGAGTGTGTAATTAAGGGGAGGGCTGTATAACACTTGGGTAAGTAGAATTTGATGGGGTCAAACCAGCAGGGCTTCTGGGAGATGAGAGCAGTCCCTGGAGCGGTTAGTAACTGAAGCCAGATGCATAAAGTTAGATACAGCTTACCTGGGCCTTAGGGAGACAAGGATGGCAGAGATCGGCAAGGGGAAAGGTTGAGTGATTGCTCTCTAAATCAGAGTATCCCCAGATGCTCAGCACCTTAGTGATTCTGTTCTGGGAGTGAGGTAATGCCACAGAGCAATGGGAAAAGTCCCCAGAAACTGAAAGAGAGCCTGTGACTTGGCCAAGGACCCACAACATGAAGGAGCTTTAATGGATTCTCAATCCCGATTGTCCAGCGCACGTCTTGCTGTGCTGCACCGAGGGTGACAGCTGGAAGGGAAGGGTGCTCAGAGCATGAAGGGGGCGTCCTGGATCAGGGATCAGGGAAAGGCTATCTATCCCAGTGTATCTGTGAATAAGATGGATATGTGTTGGATGCTCAAACAATTAGGTATATTCGTAACCGGTTGGATTCCTGTACCCCCAGTCCCTACCTCGTATTCCCTAACCCGTAAGGCCCCACATGATAGGACTCCTGCCCCCACCTCCACCTCATCCCTTACCTCTTGCTTTCCCCTCAGATCTTGAGGTGTTAGCTCCTGTTTGTCACTCAGAACTCAGCTTGAATGTGATTCTCTCCCATGTGGGTTATTTCCTTATGTGTTTACGTGTGTGGTTCATTTAGCGCCTGCTTTTGTAGAAGTTCCAATAGAATCCCGGTGGGTATACACTCAGGCCCCACCGCCGGGCTGCCTAGGTTGATGGTCCATCTTGTAGAATCTGTATGATCTTGAGCAAGTAACTTCACTCCTCTGTGTCTCAGTACACTTACTCTAGAAAACAGGAATCGTGAGTATCTACCTTCCAAGATTTTGTGAAGAGCAAACTCGTGCAGTGTTTAGAACAATGCCTGGCACATAGGAAACACTCAATAAATGTCAGCTACCATTATTTATTATTCTTATTATCCTCTGTCTCCCCCTCTGCAATCAGCAGCAACCTTGTCTGGTTTGCTCACTGCTGGTTCTTTCTCTAGCATGTAGATCAGGACCCGGCACATAGGAACGTTTCAGTATATATTTAATTTGAATGTATTTGCTGAATTAACAGGGTAACTAATTCAGTAGTCAGTCGTTTTTCAGGGAAGTGTTTTGTGGTGTATAGGAGGCCCCTGCCCACTTGGACATATTTTTTAATAATCTGCATAAAAATACAACTGAATAATGAGGGCGTGCAGACTGGACACGCTAAAGACAAAACTGGAGGAATTGCTTATTGAATGACTGAGTGAATAAATGATGGGTGTATTACAAATGTCCACGCTAATATCTTTTTTTAAGTTCTGGGCCAAATATTATGAGATGGAACTTACTGGGAATAAACAAAGTTCTTGATCTCAAAATCAATTGCCCACCGCAGGATAGGTGGTGTTGTGAGTCATTTGTTCAGTGTAAATCAATGGGATGACATATTCCTCAAAATTCTAAATGTGCCACCTCAGCGCTGGTACCTGGATTGAAGGTGATGGTCCTGTCCCACCGCGCAATACCCCGCGGTACCCAGAGACCTATGCCCGGACCTGGCAGCCAGACCTGGCAGAGACAGACAAACATGCCAACAGGAGACCATCAAGGGGGAGGGATCAAAGGGGCTGAGGATATATTTGATAAAATATTTATGTGGGCCCTGAGGACCACACTCAGACCAATATGTAGGCTACAGGGCCGTCGAGACCTCACGTCAATGTAAGGAAAACCTTTGAGATCATCTGAGCTGGCCATGGATGAATTGGGCTACTACCCCAGAAGGTTCCTGTCGCAGGATTTTGAGTTTACATTGGCGTTGAGCCAGAGTGTTGTAAAGGCTCATACCCCACCCAAGGGGTTGGCATATATGGCTTTTCAAGTCTCTACGCACCCTGAGAATCCATGGGTCTGTGATTCCATAGCATCTTTCATTCCCTGTGAACAGTCTGAGTCAGAGGCAGGCCTCATTTTTCTTTTCATGTGGTCAGGGATGGGGTTGGGTCCTCTAAGTTGATGATTCTGAACTTTAAGGAACGAAGAGGGAAGTGCCTGAGAATCTGGCGACCTCGCTGTAACCCGTGAAGAGTCTACCGTGTTGGGCCAGTTGGGCGTGGAGGCGCCAGGGAGTGGTAGCTGTTGCAAACACCTTCTTGCCACTGTCACCGTCCCATCTCACAATGTCCACTGAAGTTGGTGCAGCTTCCTCTAAGGCTTTTCTGGGCTACCTTTCAGGAGAGCAGCGAGAGGGCTCCCTGGTCTCCCTTCTGAAAGAAGAAAGTTTCCAGCTCCAAATAGAACTTTCTTATCGCCCAACCAGCACCTCTGTGAAGCTTTCAGAATTTACTCACCGGCAGAGCCATTTCAGATCTCTGCATTGCGAGCTCTGGAGTGAATCTCAAAGATGCTCTGATAACTCAGTCGGTACTAGGCATATGCACATGTTATCTGAAATCAGTCTCGCAGCAGACTCGGTGACATTGAAATGTAAAGCAGCTGGCTCAGAGAGATCAAAGTCAATGATCTTCCAAGAGGCAGAGGCAGGATGTAGATCCGCCCCATTGACCTTGGGGTCAGCTTGGTGTTCTCCCCATAGCCTCACATCTGTCCCCTGAGATGTTGCTTTCCTTTTGGCTCTGTCTTCTTTACCGCAAGTGGTACCCTCTTCCTTTTGGTGTCTTCCCTTCTCCAAAGCTCCCCTCCACCCATGATCTGGTCCTTTATCTGCTTATGATCTTCCTGCCAAGGATGGCACGAGTTCTCTCGCATCCTCAATCCCTCCCACTCAATTGCTTCCTTTCTTCTTGACCTAATAATATTTCCATTATTTCAGACTTCGGTTCTGCTCTCCTTCTAGCCAGCATCCTATTTCTCTTCCCTACTACTGCCATACCTACTGAATGTGTATAACTCAGGGGCTCCGTCTCTTTCATACCCAAACCCTTTACCCTGATCCCTCCCCTGGCAATCTGGCTTCCATTTCTTAACCAGAAATGCCCTCTGGGGGGGCCAGAGCATCAGCCAATCAATTTTGAGAGCCATTCTTAGTGTCCTCACCTTCCTTGATTCTTCAGTGGCATTTGGCCCTGTGGACCACTTCCTGTATCTTGAAAGCCACTTTCTCAGCCCCTCAGGATTTATGCAACTCTATACTTTTGTAGCTACCCCCGTGACTGATTGATCCTTTTTCTTCTGGACCCCCATTCCTTCATCAGTTATATGAGAGAGGTGGGCGAGGATCATATCTAAGATTTCTTCCTGTGTTACAAATTCCAGTTTCCTTCTCTGGAATTTCCTCCTCTCCTTCCGACAGTGCCATTCCTTCATGACTTAGCTCCTGGCCCTCCACTTGGTTCTCTCTTCTCTCACTTCCATGGAGAGGTAATCCATACTCAGGTCCATGTGGAGGAATTCACATTTCCATAGCCAATCCAAACCTGTCAAGGACCTCCCCC
>NW_027527402.1:312962-334341 GCF_008692635.1 Crocuta crocuta | reverse complement strand
TGCCCACTGTCTGCACATAGATGCTGTGTCATCCCTTCATACTTAGCATTTCTTCACCCCTAACCAGCACTGGCTTCCCAGCTTCCCCAATTTTTACTCATGATACCAGAGGCTTGTGTGAGGTGGGACAGGGAGGGGAAGCCAAGGGCCTCTGGGCGACATTCTGACAAAATAATGAAGTAAAGAACAGGCCCAGTATCTGGGGAAAGGGTTTTCATAGAGGAAAGACAAAATGAAACCATTTAACTCCAGATCCTTCTCTCTTCCCTAATCAGTATTTTCTAAGAAGGGATCCCATCTTCAAGCCAAAAAAAGGCCAAACGTTGTTGGGATGGATGAAAACCTTAGATAAGCACACAGCACCTGGTTTCTGCTACTGAGTTCAGATCTTCGCATACTGATGCATAATGCCCTGCGGCAGAGGAAGAAGTTCTAGATGTTACTTCAGAGAAGTCTAGGAAAAGTTGAGATTCTCTCAGATCTTTAGTCTCAGAGAACCAAAGTATAAAGGCAAATGTAGTCCTAGTTTTTCCAAACCCATAAAATGAGAGACTGCAGAATCTGAAGACCAAAAGCTCTTTGTCCCCAGTAGTCTAGAGTTGGTTCTTTTCTTTTTCTTTAGGGGTGTTTTTTGTTCACATAACTTTTTTTTTTAAGTTTATTTATTTTTGAGAGAGAGAGAGAGAGCAAGCATGCATGAGCAGGAGAGGAGCAAAGAGAGTGGAAGAGAGAGAATCCCAAACAGGCTCCACACTGTCAGCGCAGAGCCTGATGCACGGCTTGAACTCACAAACCATGAGATCATGACCTGAACTGAAATCAAGAGTGGGACACTTAACCAACAGAGCCACCCCAGCCCTAGCGTGGATTCTTTAACATGTAAAAGTCTGTAAGTAAACTATCTCTTTTCTGCTTGGATTAATAGACCAATAAATCCAATATTCCCAAGAAATGTGATAAAAATCTTTCCAGTCAGTTTATGTTTCCCAGTCTTAACATGTTGGCAACTTCCTTTCCTTCTGTTGTGTCATACGTGTGTTTGTAATCACTTGTTTTGTGTATGACTTCTTTAGTCGACTGTGAGCTTGGTGAGGACCAGATGGGACCATATCCATCATTCCTAGCCATATCCATATCCCTCATTCTTAGCTTTGTATGTTGTGACTAAAAACATAAATAAGAGTCAATCACTTAATAGGTAGATGGAAAATGTGAGCTGGATGGTAATAGACTTATACATGATTGTAAAAGTACACTTAAAAATGAATAAATCACTGAATTGATGTCAATGTGCAGATTAGCTCCAACTGTAAAAACTCTTAGAAGAAAACAGAAGAAAAGCTTTATGACCTTAGATTCAGCAATGATTTCTTGGATATGACACCGAAAGCACAGGCAAGAGAAGAAAAACTAGACAAGTTTAAACTTCATCGAAATTTTTAAATGTTTATGCATCAAAGGACACTGTCAACAGAGTAAAAAGGCAGCCCATAGAACAGGAGTATATGTTTACAAATCATATATCTGATAAAGGATTGCTATCCAGAATATATAAAGAGCTCCTATAACTCAATGTGCATGCACACACGTGCGCGTGCACACACACACATATAATGCACCCCAGTTCAAAATGAGCAAAAGACTTAAATAGACATTTCTCTAAAGAAGACATACAAATGGCCCATAAGCACATGAAAAGCTGCTCAACATCACTAATCATCAAGGAAACGCAAATCAAAAGCACAGTGAGATACTACGTCACTCCCATCAGGATGACTGTTATTTTTTAAACCCAGGAAATAATAAGTACTGATAAGGAGGTGGAAAAAGCAGAACGCTTTTACATCCTGGTGGGAATGTACAATGATACAGCCATTGTGGGAAACTGTATTGGCAGTTCCTCAAAAAGTTTAAGCTTAGAATTGCCCTGATTCAGCACTTCCACCTCTGTAGTTAAGTCAAAAGAGAGGGGCGCCTGGGTGGCTCGGTTGGTTAAGCATCTGACTTCGGCTCAGGTCATGATCTCACGGTTTGTGGGCTCAAGCCCTGTGTCGTCCTCTGTGCTGACAGCTCAGAGCCTGGAGCCTGCTTCTGGACACATGCTACCACATGAATGAACCTTGCAGATATTATACTAGTGAAATAAGCCAGTCAGAAAAGGACAGAGCCTGTACGCTTCCACCTATATGAGGTACTTAGAGCGGTCAAATTCATGGACACAGAGAGTAGAATGGTGGTTGCTAGGGCTGGATGAAGGGCAAAATGAGGACTTATTATTTATTGGGGACAGAGTTTTAGTTTTGCCAGATGAAAGGAGCCCTGGAGATGGATGGTGGTGACAGTTGCCCGGCAATGATGTATTTAATGCTGCAGAACTAGACACTTAAAATCGTAACTTTGTGATTTATTTATTTTTACCATAATAAAAACAAATGGGTTTTTAAAAATGTAGCTTTAGGGGCGCCTGGGTGGCTCAGTCGGTTAAGCGTCCGACTTTGGCTCAGGTCATGATCTCGTGGTTTGTGAGTTTGAGCCCCACGTTAGGCTCTGCGCTGACAGCTCAGAGCCTGGAGCCTGCTTTGGATTCTGTGTCTCCCCTGTCTCTACCCCTCCCCTGCTCATGCTCTGTCCCTCTCTGTCTCTCAATAATAAGTGTTAAAAAAAATTTTTTTTAATGCAGCTTTAATTGTGAGCTTCAGGACTTTATTCTGGACCCTTTCATCACTTGGACGAAAATCTTAACATCTTTGCTTTTGATACAAAAATCAGAGAGAAGCAATGCCAAGGATTTTGGAACAGGGTTCTAAGGACTTGAAGATTCTAGAATAATAGATCAGGATTAGTATTGAAATTAAAGAGGAATAACTGCAAAATCTTGAATTCAGGGTTAAAAAAAGAAGCAAAAAATACATGGAATTAGGGACAATGGTTTATTTTACGTGAAAAAGATGTTGGGATTTTCATTCCCCAAAATTCCAAAGTAACCCCATAGTAAGGGAGGGAGGTGAACTTTCACTGGTGAGAGGAACTTAGTATAGAGTCAAGGAGGCAACCGTCTCACTGTGCTCTGTGTTGAACAGACATTACTAGGGCACCAAATACTACCATCGTAAGTTCTTAGGAGCGTACTTTTAAAAGGTTTATAAACTAACAAAACAGAATAAAACCATGGGAGCTATTAGGGAACTCAAAACCAGACTTCATGGGTCTTGAAGAAAATTAGGAGGGACCTAATAACTGTTTTCAAATATCTGGAAGGCTGGCATGTGAGGTAAGGACTGTCCTCATTCTGTATTTACTCCTAGGGGCAAAATCAGAATGGCCAAAGAGCTAAAGGAAGCCTGACTCATTGTGTCCAGAATTTTCTTTCTTCTTCTAATGTTTATTTATACTTTTGAGAGAGAGAGAGAGAGAGAGAATGAGCAGGGAAGGGGCAGAGAGAGAGGGGACAGAAGATCTGAAGCAGGCTCTGCACTGTCAGCACAGAGCCCGATGCGGGGCTCGAACTCACAAACCGTGAGATCATGACCTGAGCTGACGTCGGACGCTTAACCTACAGAGCCCCCTAGGCGCCCCTGTGTGCAGAATTTTCTAAATATTAGAACTGATGACATTCAACAGCATGGCCTCCTGTTACAGGATGACCACCCGCCAGGGATACTGCAGAGTAGGAGGTCGGTCCTTTCCAACACCCTGATGCCTTCTTTTCAGTTTCTTGGTCTCAAAATCTTGGTGTCTTGTTTGATTCCTCCCTCCTCGTTCCCCAGTATCTGACGAACTCTTGGGGGTTCTTCCCTCACAGCTTTCTTGGCTCCACCTTTCACTTCTCCATCACCAGCAGCCTCACGTCCCCAACCCTGGAGGACTTGTGTCCCTGCCGGACCCATTTTATACAGTAATCGTGTACTTCCCCTGATCTAGACCAAAGAGTGGTTTCTACTGCTTCCCGTAGCAAGATGAGATTCCTTTTCTTGGCTTTTGGAGCCATTCTTCTTTCCCTCTCTTCTCAATTTCATTCCATTACCGAAATGACTGTTTTGGTGACGCTGTTCCCTTCAATGTCAAGTGGTCTGATCGTCTCCCCCTGTTCACTCCCTCTTCCATTCCCTCATGTGTGTTGTCCCCACCCCCAGCTTTATTATACGGACCACCTCAAGTACCACAACCACCATGATGCCTTTCCTTGGCCACCCAAACTCACACGGACCCTTCGTTTCTCTCGTAAATAGAGCAGATATTTACTGGTCCCTCTTAGAATGTAGGCACCATGCTAGATGCTGATGCATAAGTGATAAGCCAGAAAAGTTCAGTTCTTGACTTCATGGAGTGGGTGAAATAGAATGAACAATTGCTATAAGGGACACAAACGGGATGTTGTGGTACAAAATGGTGTGTGTGTGGTGGGGATGGGCAGGTATTTTGATGGGTGATCAGAAAGGGCTTTTCTGAGGAGGTAACAAATCAGCTGGGACCTATGGATGTGAAGGCATCAGCCAATGGGAGTGGCTGGAGTCAAGAGCATGCTAGTCCAAGGAACCAGTGTGTGTGAGTCCTGGCACACTGGAGATACTGGGCTTAGAGTGGTTTGGCTGGAGCATAGTGATAAGGGTAGAAGGACATGAGGTGAAACTGGAGAGGTTCCTGGGTCCTGGTGGGCCATGTGAAAGACCTTAGATTTTATATGAATTGCATTGGGAAGCCATTAAAGAGTTTTAAGGAAGGAATTGATGTACATGGGCTATACTTTTTAAGATTGTTCTGGCTACTATGTGGAGAGTAGACTAAAGAGTAAGGCTGGAAGCAGAAGTTAAGAAATGAATGTAGGTTGAGATACCACCTCACAGCGGTCAGAGTGGCTAAAATTAACAACTCAGGAAACAACAGATGCTGGTGAGGATGTAGAGAAATGAGAACCCTCTTGCACTGTTGGTGGGAATGCAAACTGGTGCAGCCATTCTGGAAAACAGTGTTCTTCAGAAAATTAAAAATAGAACTACTCTACAACCCAGCAATAGCACCACTAGGAATTTATTCAAAGGATACAGGGATGCTGATTCATAGGGGCACATGCACCCCAATGTTTATAGGAGTGCTTTCAACAATAGCCAAATCATGGAAAGAGCCTAAATGTCCATCAACTATGAATGGATAAAGATGTGGTTTATATATACAATGGAATTGTATTTAGAAAATAAAATTTTAAAAAAGAAGAAAAAAAAGAAATGAATGTAGGTCACCTGGCTGGCTCAGTTGGAAGAGCAGGCAACTCTTGATCTCAGGGTTGTGAGTTTGAGCCCCATGGTGGGTGTAGAGATTACTTAAATGAATAAATAAATAAGAGCTTAAGAAAAAAAAAAAAAAAAGAAATGAATGTAATAGACCAAGTCAAAGGCGGTAACTTGAACTGGAATGGAGAGAAGTAAATGGATTTAAGATATGTTTTGGGAAATAGACATAAAAGGATTTGCTGATGGCTTCACGTGAGGAGGAAAGAATTAAGAATGACTCCCTGTGCGTTCAACCTGAGAACTGAGTCGATGGACCTATATCATTTATGGAGATTAGACGTGGGGGAAATTCAGAAGTTAAGTGTGGGACTTGTTAAGTTTGAAGCGCCTGCACGACACCCACAAGGCAGTGTCCAGGAGCCAGTTGATCTGATAGTCTACAAAGCCTACGAATAGGCAAAGAGGGAGATAGAAATTCTAGCGTATAGATGGTGACTGTATGAATTAGGAGAGTAAGCAGAAAGCCCAGGACCAAATGTAGAGCCTGTTTGTATGCTGATGGGAATGATCGAAAGCCAGGGGAGAGATTAATCGTGCAGGAAGGGGGTCATAAGTCTTTAGTGACTAATTCAGTAACTATTTCAGGATGTGATATGAATGTGGCTATGGTGATGCAGAGACTAGAATATGGTCATTCTCTAGAGTCATTGCCAGCATGTATCATCTCATTGGGTCGTATGCACGTTCCTTGTAAGCAACTCCTCCACCTTCATATCATGTGATTAAGCGGTGGTAAGACCTTCTTATAACAGTCCTTGCTGGGACCATGGAATCTGTTACACAGACCCTGAAGATTCTTTCTTTCCGGGGCCAAGACATTCCTGGTACTTTGTATGGATCCGGTCCTTGTATTTCCTTACTGGTATCACTAAAGGCCGTGCAGGCACGAAGAACAATGGGAACGAAGAGAATTCGAGGGATTCTCCAGCTTCACTGACGAGGAAAAAACAAACTAATCGTCACGGCAGCGTGTTGACATTTCCAAACTGGCATTTAATTATTTACACACCTTAGTATATTAAAGGTACATGTACACTTGTATAAATACATCTGTGTGTGCAAAAATTGTTAATAGCACAACTGCTGACAGCCAGAATAAAGAACTTCCCCAGTGCCTGGGAGACCTTTTGCCGTTGGGGAAAGAAAGAAATCACAGTCATCCGTGATTCCCTGTAACCAAATATATTTGGTGTGAACACAGTGGGGATGACTCAGTCTCTAGCAAGGTGCTGGGTTCGGCTTGGATGCACTTGGTGCTGAGAACCTAGCAACCAGAGGCCCGTACTCCCGAGCTCTTACAGCACCGCTGAGAGCTGAGCGTACACCTTCGATCCGATGGCTGTGTGGGGAGGGGCACGGGTCTCCAGGCAGAGAAGCTCACAGAGGGTTTCTGTGTGAGAAGCTGGGAAAATGAAAACTCCTGGAAGCTTGGTAAAGATGAGAAACGAACACAGGCTCCAAGGAACCTTTAACGGAAAGAACTTGGGCTGTGGCAAAAAAAAAAAAAAAAATCTTGAAAATTTCAATCCATCCTGGACGCTAACTAATTAGACACTGGATACCATTAAGATTTGTAAGTTCCTTCTGCCCTCAAGTCTAGCTCCAGATGCTAGAGGAAGGAAGAGCTACGCATAGAGGGGTGGGCACACCGTATGGTATGAAGAAGCAAACCACCCAGGGCCGACTGTCAACCCAGTCCGGTCCCCATATCCCCGCCATGGCAAAGAACTGCACTTTCCTAGGGCTGGAGTATTTTCAACCTGTTCTTTGGAATCCCAGGGTCTCTCATAACTGCTTTGAGCTCTGAGGGTGTATTTTGCAGGGGATGGTTGAGTTCTGGTGTGTTTGGTGAAATGGCTGAAGTTTTCCATGCTTTTAATACGTGTGAGGAAATCATTTCGGAACCTTCTCTTTATCTACCGTGTCTGTGATTATATACTCACCTTCTTCCTCTAGCAGTAGTGGTTGCCAAGCACAGCTAAGCACTGAGCCAGAAAGTTAACAGTTCAAGTGCAGTCACCTATAGGCAGAAAACAAGCGGAGTCTATTACAGGAACCCAGCTAAAGAGCCCTGTTAGAGACAATTTTTATTTCTACAATCCTCATAGCATATCTTCTTTTTAACCTAGTTTATTATTTAACTCCCTCCGGTATAAAATATTTGGCCACAAACTGGTCCTTCTGCTTTGCAACCTGTTTGCTTTAGATATAGCATTAGAATTTTACCACCAAATTGAGCTGCCATGACTTTTCTTAAATACAAGGGTTTGTGACTTTGAAGAACAACGCTGGTCTGGGTTAGAGGGGAAAAAAAAGCGGCAGGAAGGCTCACGTTTTTTAAACAAGCAAAGAAGACACAATTCAATCTACTGTTTTTTTAAAGCAAAAGAGGAGTCTGTGAGCTTATGGATTTTGCAGAATAAGCAAGTCTTTGCAAGTGACCTTCCTGTGTTCTCCCACCCCACCCCCAGCCTGTCTCCCCCACCACAGCACACTCCTCCTGAAGGGCCAAGCTGATCACCTGCGTCCCTTGCTTAAACGCCGAAGTTCAGGCTCCTCAGTGGGCCCACGGGGCTCTCTGTGACCTCTCTCCCTCTGCTCCTTTCTTACCTCCACCTACTTTCTAGTGCCCATCCGGTTTCAACAGGCAGGCCCGTTTAAAGGTCCACCACCACCTTCCACCCAGGAAAAATCACCTCCCCCTCTGGCCTGTTGCACCCCACACCTTCACCACGGTAATGACCGTGTTATACCGTACTGATCAATTTCCGCACCTATTCCCCCGTCCCAACCCCAGCACGGTCTGGACGCACGCTCTCTAGATGGTGGTTGCTACGGCAATGAGTCTTTGTGTTACATACAGCTTCCCTGAACTCTCAGCCTTTTGAAAGGACTCAGAAAAGGAAATGGCCAAAGTGTAGACCATTTAAACGGAACACAAGCACCTCCCTGCCTGGAGTACCCCTGCCATCGGGGAGAAGGAGAAAGGACTGAGGCCAAGAGCCCAGCGGCGCTATAGCACTGCCGTGATTTGTCCAGTTTACAATAGCCGGGACCCGCTTCACAATCTGTGGGGCCCACTGCAGATTGGCAACGTGGGGTCACCTATCCAATGATTATTGAGAATGTCAAAAAGTGACAGCAGACCAAGCCCCAGCCCCGGGCAGCTGCATGGGTCGCACACCCATGAAACCTGGCCCTGGGGACGGCGGGGGAGAGGAGGAGGGAGGGCTGGGAGAAATTTTGGATGAATTTTTTTTAAAGACTAGCTTTAAAATCTGTCAATTTGTTTTAGAATTTCTATTTTCTCATGCCCCGCCCTTCACAAGATCCCTACAGTTGTTTATATTCATTTATAAGTGCAGATCCTTTTAAGAAAGTTTATCTTATTTCACGTTGTTTTAGGGAAAAAAATACTGCACTCTGTTAGTCCTTAAGAAATAATGCTATGATCCACACACACCCCCACCACTTACCCCCGGAATGAAGTAACACAGCATTATTGCACTTCCTCCATTCCGTCCTGAAACTGCAGGGAGACTGGCTGGGCTTTCAGAGGATTGTATTAATGTGAAATATCTTTATCCACCTTTTTGCTAATTTTTAAAAATTGGTTCTCTGTGCAACAGCATCCAGTCTCTCAACTGTGATTTTATTTCACAGCATTCTTAGTAAATTAGAAATTGTTCTGTTCAAACCCCAGATGAACTTAGCTTATCAGATATCATCGTGATGAAATGGTGTTGGTATCTGCTGACAATGTAAATGAATGAAGATTTATGAAGGGGTCCTTTCAAAACGCCGCGGCTCTGCAAGTGGGCAGCGCATGTGCACTGCCGCGCGTGTCCAGCAGGGGGCGGCGCGAGCAGGGCCAAATCCCCAGCCTCTCCCAGCAGCCTCTCCCAGCAGGGGCCATCCAGCTCTTGCCCACCCAGCTCTGTCTCTCCTAAGGACAGTAGCAAGAGGACCACGCACGATCGGTGGGCACAGCCCCATTAGGTGCAGCAGGGAGTGGGACTCCCCAAGAAGCCAGTCCAGTGGACAAACACCAGGTCCTAACCTTCCTTAGGGCGCTCTCCTCTCCCCTTCCCCATGCTTCACCCTTTCCCTGCTGTCTTCCGTATACATCAAAGCCAGAGGACCTAGGAAAATGGCTAAGTTCAGGAAACAAAACCCTCATTTTCCTCTCCTAACATAAAATTTTCACCACGCAGGACCATCTGAATAGATTTGATTGTGCCAGAATTCTTAAACTTGAGCTCAGCTTTCTCATCCGCAAAGGAGATGATTACCACCTACTTCGTAGGCCCATCAAAGACCTGCACGAGAACATACGTGGAGGTGCCTGTGGGGGAGGTGCGGAGCCAGTCCTCTCACTTTTGTTGTCTGGGGCTCAAGTGTTACTGAGAAGACACTTTTGATGTCTGGGGCTCAAGTGTTACTGAGAAGACAAGGGCGGCTGCCTACGGTGGGAGAGAAAACGGCTCTCACACACACTTCCTGGAGAGAGAAAGCGTCGCAGAAAAACTCCCGACTGTAGGACACCAGCAGAGCCTAATTTGTCCAAGTTTGTCTGCAGACTCCGCACCTGCAGTGCCTCACTTCTCTCACCTATGAAGGAACGTGCACACGGGCGCCCACTCCCTCAGCTGGAAAAAAGCCTAGGACCTAAAGAAATCCACCCAACAGAACAAATCCAAAGGCACAGAAGCGCCAACAGCCAGTCCCTCAGACATGTACCGTGTAGGATGCACACTGTGCGCGGGGGGCCTGTGTGTGGTTGGGGGAGGGGAGTGTTGAACCTAGTGCAGACTAAGCAGGGCCCCCGGTGGGGGGCAGGGGACCCCAATGAGCAGGCAGTGAGGAAGGGAGACAGAAGGGACCGCAGAAACCCACCGACTGTGGAAACCCACAGTTTGCAGGGACAGTAGGAATGTTTTACCTTAGCAAGATCCAGGGACATTTCATGGCTTATGCAGATGAATGAAAATCTACCTTCAGCCTCAGTTACTTCACACCATTAAATTGGCTGTCACAGAAATTCCTGGAAAGGACCATTCATGATGTCTAGAGGTGCATTTCAGCACTGGGGACGGCGCTGCTCTTCTGCCCATAGCCAGGCTTTCAGGACTGGGACAGAACCAGTAGGCAGGATAAATCCTCAGGTATTTATTCCTCATTAATCCTCATCCGCAGGGAAGATGCTTCACCTGGGCGGGCAGCTCTGGAGCCTTCGCTTACCTTCCTCATCAGCCAACTCCCATACAAAGTGGGCTATGCTTCTGGGCCACGTGGCAGCCACCACGTCCCCTACCAACCAACACAGGAACTCAAATGAATAAAAAAGGCCATTTGATTTTGTAAGAAACAATATATTTTATTTTTCTGACACCACAGCTCTGGTGAGTGGTTTTGTACCAAATTTAATGGAGGTTACACAGAACGTTTTACGCATGGGAGGGGGAGGGGAGTGAAAGAACCACAAAATTAAAAACAAAAACAGAAACAAAATCCTGGATAGCTTTTAGCATCTGTTCCACTCCCACATCGGTAAAATTCACTTGGGAATTCCTAATAAAAGGAGAACAGAAAACAAGGTGGGCAGGGAAGGGCGTGTCGGGGAAGAAGAGAAAGGGAGCAGAAGACCATCAAGCATCCCAAGCACAGGCCTTTCCCTCGGGACGACCCTCAGCCTGGAAGGCGAGGCTTCGTTAGATTTACTTCCCCAAAAGAACACCTTGTATTGCAGCTGCCAAAGGGAAAGAGGAGGAAAGCAGGGGTCGCCAGTCAGGGACCATGGGAGAAAGAGACACACTTAACCAAGGAGATGGGGGGTGGGGGAAGGGAAGAGAAACTGAGAGAAAAATGTGAAGGTGGGTTTGCAGACTGGGAGAGACAGACAGTGCCGGAGAGCACTCGAACCGAAAAACAAACGTCCTAAGCTTCATTATTTTTGAAAAGAAAAAATCTCCCCCCTCCCCCCACCCCTCGCTGAACTTAGTTCCTTTTTTTTTGTGCTTTTCATTAATACTCTGCTCTGAGGTCGTAGTTTGGTTTTTTTTCTATACACTGGAGTTGAAAGAAAATAGTCCAAAGGTCTGAAGATGGATTCTCCACCTAAAGTAAACAGCCCAGCATTCCTGTTCTCCTCTCATCCCAAAGACTAAAGTCTCTGCTAAAATCCCTTTTACAATATAGTACAGTACACAAAAAAATAAAGCCCAAAGCAAAAAACAAAACAAAAACAAAAAACAAAAAAACCCAAAAAACCAAAACAACAACAACAAAAACAAAAAAACAAAACCAGAAAAGAATCCTGGGAGAAGCCAGTCCAAAGGACGTAAACATACAGAGAACGGTGCAACACATGACCGATGGCAATTCTCGAAGCACAGGCTATAGATTTCCCAAAAGTAGGTGCCATCACGGGATACCCAAGTCCACAAAAATAATTTTTAAAAAATAAATCTTAAAAAAAAACACACCTGTTGATTAAATGAATCATTTGTTTTCAGGTAAATCCATACATTCTCGAGTTTCTCCCCTCCCCCAAAGCAGCCCTTGGGGTCTCTGTTCTCCTATTGCATGACCAACAGTACACCTGGGACCCCCCCCAAGGCAGCTCTCAGGACCCGGAATCTCATCTTGACAAGGATCGGCACATCCAATCTTAGCAGCTTAAAACATCATGTTTCCTGGGTTGCCAGGTCCTTGGCTAAATCCGCTCATGCCCACGTCAGCAGCCATGCCCCGGGGTCGCATCTGTGGGGGGATCATGATGTTCTGTTGGGGTCCCATCATGCCCTGCATGGACATCATCATGCCTGGGGAGCCCACAGGCCCAGGGTGGGTGTAGAGCCCAGCAGGCCCCCGATCCTTGCCGGGAATCATGCCCACGGCAGCGGCCGGGGTGCTCATCAGGGTAGGCTGGCCGGGCATCGTAGATTGTGCTGGTGACATCATCCGATGGTGAGGTCCCATCATGCCTTGCTGGAGAAAGGCTGGTGGTCTCATTGGGTTGTGGCCTGGCATGGATGCAGCTGTGCCAAGAGGGATGTCCGGGGTTCCCACTGGCCCCGGCCCCCCCATGCCAGGTAATGCCAGTCCCATTCTGGGGGCCTGTTCGCCCATCATCCCCTGCATGTGCGAAAACCCAGGCCCAGGGCCCTGGGGCTGTTTCCGGCCTGGGACTTCCCCTCGAGGGAAATATTGCAGCGTCTGGCTAGGCTTCTCAGATGGAATAATGCGAGACAGATCGAACTCTGGGATCCCAGTGGCTCCGGGTCGGATGACCTCCTGCAGGTCTGGGTCTGTAAACACCGAAGGCATGCTGTTCCCCAGGACGGCGAAGGAGTCAGGGCCCCCGGGGCCTCCAGGCTTGCAAAGTGCTGCATCTGCTGAACTCTGGGGCAGGGTGCTGGGGCGGCCGAGGGGGCCTTCTCCTGGGAAACCCATGGTTCCTGGGAAGCCGCCCTGCCCCCCACTGGGGCCGTTGTGAGGGAACGGAGCCTGCTGCGGAGGAGACTGTACTGGCGGGAAGCCCTGGGGGAAACCCATCCGTCCTTGAGGTACCATCGGAGGCTCCTGGGACCCGTGCCCCATGATAGGGTTGTGTGACATCAGGCCCGGCCCCATCGGGACCCCATGAGGAGGTATGTTGGGTCCCATGGCATTCGGAGAGGGCATCTGATTGGAGTGAGAAAGCGGCTGGGTCATTCCCATGGGGCTGAGGGTTGGCATCGGAACCACGGGGTTTGGACCTGAAATTCGAGGATTCTGTGTATTAATGCCCATTCCTAGAAAAATAAAGATATCAAAGGAATCACCTTAACCGAGAGCAACTCAGAAAAACTGCAATAAATCCAATCAGCAACAACTAAAACATCAATCGCACAAGGTGCTCTGTTGGGAAAACATTCGTCGCAAAATCCCTGCCTTGCTCAACAAGATCAAAATGCGTTTTGGAGCACAGACACCCAACTGCTCTACGAGAGGTTACACTCTGAGCCTTAAACTGTAGGACATGAGAGTATGTAGAAAACAACTAGGAAGAAAGTCTCCTGTGTGAAGAGTCACAAAGTCACATGCAAACCAGTTAGCCTTTTTCATTGGAGACACTTCGTACAGAAGAATTTGTCTGAAGTGACTTAGGCATGGTCCTCTTTGGAGAAAGAGGGTTGATCCGTCCTACAGGTCCAAGAATCAGAAATAATAACAAGGAAACCAAACGGGCCTTTACCAATTGACGTGTGGCATTATCTTTTTAGATTGCCTTACAGAGAGAGCATTTTAAACTCCAGGGTGTATGAAATGTTAAAGAAACACAGCTTTTAACAGAGAAGGAAAGCACACAGTTTCTACTAGTCTCTGGGACACTGAAGTATTTGGTTTCTCTATGGAATTACCACTGGCATGGTAAGGCTGGTGCTTGCTACGAAATAGGGGCTTTCCACGGTCTCAAATCCCGTGGCCGCCTGTGGTCAGAGCTGCCCTTCCAGAAGAACACTTGACAACTCAAGCTGTCCAATCGAAAACTAAAGCTGTCCAATAAAATGTTAAACCATTTTAACAATCAGAATGTTAAAAAGAAACTGGTTTCAGTCTTGCTCCGGGAGGACCCTCCCTGCTCCAAGCCCCCCCCCCGCCAACAAAAGGGGAAAAAAGAATCCATCCAGGCACACAGATGCCATCAGAACTTCTATAAGGAAACTCCACGAGCTATCCAAAACTCTGCTTTCTAATAAGCACAGACAGACTCCAGCGAGTAACAAAACGGCTCTCTTCCTCTAGTGCACTGTCACCCTACTGAGGGTTTTCTTTCTCGGCCCGTTCCACTTCCACCCGCTGAGGTCCGCGGCTGTCGGAACAGCGATCAAGAAGTCTCACTGTGGTCTCACACGGTACCCGAGCTTCCTGCCTGCTTACCTGGCATGTTATTCATTGATGGCAAGTTGGGAGAGCGAGCCGGAGGCGAGTCATCATCAGAACTGGCCACGGTCTTGATGGCGTCGTGGTACAAAGGGGTGGAGCTGGGCATCGCGAACTTGGACATCCGAGACATCATAATAGACAGCGGGTTCTGGGAAAGGGTCGGCTCCGCAGGCACGGTGTAAGGTGTGCTAGACGGGAGGCTTCCGGGGATATTCACCGAGGCAGACTGGCTGGCAGTAGGAGGTGGGGGGCCGCCTGGAAGGAAAAAAAAAATAAAACAAAAACCGGGCAGGGAATGAAATTCCTCTTGAAGGCTACCGGGCCTATGATTATGAACTAGCAAGGCCAGGAATGCGACAAATGAACAGGATAGTGTTATTAGACCCAGGACGTGAATCACCAATCTTCCGGTCAAGATCTGTGTGCGAGCAGAGGGCAGACTGCAGCACAATAACGAGGTGACGCATCAGCAGATGTGAGGACAAACGCACCAAGAGTGCCTCAGAAACAGAACTTCAAGCCTGGGAAGAACGGGGCTTACAGACTGCTATTTCACTGAAAAGAACATGAAGCAAGCAGGTCTTTCCCTTGCCGGTCACAACTCAAAATTCAACTCCAGCATCTCGTCTGCGATCCGACCCCGGGTACCAACCCTACACGTGCTCTTGGTTAATGTCCACAACCAAGGGGTCTGAATATAAAAGTCCTGCGGGGGCCGTTCCACTGCTTTTGGGACCCGCTACCCAACTGCGAGAAACGCTTTAATGCGTTGTATACGCCTTCTTATTCAGAGTCCAGAGTTTCTCAAGTGGAGACGACACGGACCTAGTATTTACACCTCGGTGCTCATCTTCCACTGACCACCTCTGGTCCCACTCATAAAACCACCATCATCAGGGAGAGCTTCTCCTGGGAAGAAAATGCTGGTAAATTGCAGCTGATCTGTGAGAACAGCAGTCTACCAGAGAGGTCTGGGTAACGGCTTCTGTGGCTACCATGTATTTACAAGAACCACTCAGGTCTCGCAGCAGCCTCCCCTTCCTGTCTAGGATTATACCCAGAGCCTGGGGACACTAGGGCAGCCCCTTCAAGTGGGCGGGTCTAGCGTTTAAAGCAGCCACACTTACCCACCGTTAAGGCATTTTCTTTCACCACCGTGTTCACCGTCCAAGTGTAAATTACTCTGCAAAAGGACACGTAATGTCCCGTCTTCCCCTCTTCCATCTAACGGTCCCTTCTGACACACATGTTCTGCACTAAGAGCCGTGTTTCTCTGCCGGGAAGGGACGCTCGTGCCTAACCCCGTGGAAGTACCGATTATGCGCCCGGCCACAAACACGTGGGTCTCAGCCAAGGCCCCCACTGAGTGCTGAGCTCAGAAACGTCTCCCTGAGCACCGGCTGCATCATCAAGTTAGGACACCAGCTTCCTTCAAGTACATGAATCAGGCTTTTGCCATCTCTGGCTGCGAGGTGCGATGGTGAGGACGCAAGCATACTGACCTGACTCTACACTGCCCAGCATGGCTGGGGAGGCCATGGTGAGGGGTGCTTTATGGTTTGGAGGGATCCCGGGACTCTGAAGGGGAGGTTTTGGAGAGGAGGTCCATCCAGGTGACGGGGCAGGAAGTGATGGAGACTTGAGGTGCACAGGCGAAGCAGCAGCAGACCCCAGGACAGGGGGGGACTTAATGGAAGCGGCAGCAGCTGGGCCCGCCAGCATGCCTGCCAGCTGCGACGGGGTCTGGGGGGACTTGAGGTTCCCCGAGGGCGAGCCCAGCATCGGTGACTGGACCTGGCGCATCGTGGGAGACTTCAGAGGGTTAACGCCTGGGGAATGTACCTGGCTGCCCGCCACAGATATATCCAAGGGCTTCCGGCCCAGGCCGCGCTGCACTGGTGGAGCCGTGTTGAGGCCAGTGGGGTTACTGGGAGGGTTCAGAGGTAGTGGTGGCATGTGACTGAGCCGGCTGTTAGTCCTTTGGTCGGGCCCGATTGGTTCTCTGAGATTCCGCAAGCCGCTCGTGCCGCCCGGACCCTGAGACATGGGAAGAAAGGGCCTGGGGCCCACGCCGTACTCTTGCTGGGGGTGCTCCCCAAATGGCAGGGGCATCATCTTCTGCTGAACGGGCAGCATGTCCGCGCCACCTGGGCGTAATTTCATCATCTCCTCAGGGCCCGCCCCGGCCTCTCTCATCTTCTGAGGTATCATCTGAGGGTTGGCGCCCATGTTGACGTTTAGACCGACATCTCCCTTCATCCCGCCAGGAACCATCCCAAACTCGAGTTCCCGACCCGGGCCCATCTGTGGGGGCATCCCTTTTGGGAAGTCGCCCCTCGAGGGACTCAGAGGGCCCTCGACGGGTATTCGAGGGAATATGGGATTGCTCCCGGGCTCCATGTGGCGCTGGGAGCCGGGGACCATCCTATTCATGTCCATGCCGGGCCGGATGCCTTCCATGCTCATCCCCGGGGGGAGACCCAGCTGCTTCTCTGCCAGCTGCTGCTGAAACATCTCTTCGGACAATCCTTGGGGGTTGGGGAAGCGTTCCCCTCGGCCAGGACCGCTGAAGACACCCTGGCCAGGCGGGAAGTTTCGACCGTCCGCGATTTTTGGCACGTCATCTGGCCAACTGACTCCGGACAGACCCGGTCGGGATGCCGGGTTGGGGACGTTCGGCCCCTCTATTTCAGAGTTTATCATTCCCGCAAACCCAGGGAGGCGCATCTGGCTCGCCGGCATGTTGGGGTGGGGAGCCATGCCCCTCGGAGGCAGAGAATGGGGCATGCTGATCCCATCAGCAAAGGGCTCCGCACCCCCCGGGCCCCAGCCCTCGCCAGGGGCCATCTGGTACGGAGGGGGCGGCCCTCGGCCCACGCCCCGCGGCCCATGCTGATGGACCATCATGTCCTGGAGGGAGCACTGCTGCACAACAGCGTGCTCTTGCTTCCTCCTCTTCTCCTCGTAGAACTCCTGCTGCAGCTTCAGCCAAGCTATCTGCTCGGGGGTCATGTGGTCCAGGTGGTCGGGTCCCATGGGCCCAGACTGGGAGTTCATGGAAGGCGGAACCATCTCATCCGGAGAGAAGGGCACATCTCTATGCCCTTGGGGGCCAAAGGGAGCACCCACATCTGTCCGGGGCCCAGGGCCCTTCCCTAGGCTTTGGGATTGAGCCATCATGGCCTGTATCGGCCCCTCTGGTTTCTTCTGAGGTCCATCTAACACCCCGGGATTCTGCGGGGCCCCCCCACTCTGTCCCCCTGTGAACTCTTTCTCGTCGGGGAAGAGCATACGTTGGATGTCACGGAGCGTCTGTAAGGAGCGCTCTCGGTGCTCCAGCTGCTCCTGGGACAGCCCATCGGGGTTCTCTCCCAATGCGGGGGGCTCTCCGCTGGGCGCTGCTGGGGGCGGAGGGGCTTTGGGGTCTGCTGAAGAGCTATTGCTCCCCTGGGAGACAGGGGTCACCGCTCGGTTGTTGGGTGTCGAGTTCGGCCCAGTGCCGTCTGGGGGCAGAGGTGTGGAGCCGGCAGGGCTGCCCACGGAAGGGACCAGTTTGTTGTCCACACCGGGACTGTCCCGGTCCAGGGGACGCGGGGGCGCCGCAGGCTTGGGTGCTGGTGCCGGAACGGGCGGGGTTGGCTGCAGCCTGGCGTTCTGGGAAGGATTCTGGTCCTGGCTGGCCGGAGCTGGGGGCTGTGGCGGGAGGGGCTTCGGGTCGTTCCGAAGGGCAGAGATCTGTGTGTTCTGAGGACAAACAAGAGCGTAAAAATCATTGGTAAGTTGGATGGAAAGGCTGTCCCAGTCACACCAGTTGACCCTGATGCCCGCAGCGGGACCCACCCACAAACAAGCCCGCTCTGGACGCAAGGCCGTTTGGATTTTTTTTCTTTCAATTTACTGTCAAATGGCATCCTCTGTTCCGTTGCTGAAGGCTGGGTTTCAATAACTTTATGAGCATGCCAGGGGCAGAGCTCCTCTGCCAAAGCGAATACATTTGAGTATCTATTTCGAGGAACAGGTTTGATATCACATGTACTGTGTGTTTCTGATTCAAAGAGAGATTAGTTTCTTGGTGTGTGGGAGGCTGTACCTAACACCTTTTGCTTTTCCCCGAAAGAACGACGGGGTATGCAGACTTCTCGCTGTCAATCGAGAGGCCTAATGGTTTCAACTACAAGAAAAAGTGCCTGTCACTTTCGGCTCTGTGCTCGCCCCGCCAGAGGACACAGGGAAGGCCGCTCTGTGTCGGTGTCTCCCCTGGCACGGTGACTACCTAAGTCTCCTCTTCTGGAGTTTCCAGGGGGCCTGACAGCTCTGGTTTCGGTTTTCAGTTTGTGATCACTGATTCCATATTCGATAAGAATTTGTACATTAACTGCAGTAAGATAATCCGTAGGCAGGAAGTGGTCTGTGGAGACATCTGAGGCTAGCTAGCTCGGGGTGTCTCTTCATCTGTTCTATCCAATAGACAGCGGACCGCCCTTTTTATAGGCTGGATGACAGCCTCATTATTATTGATTAAGTACCAACGCTACACTAAGTCCTGGGTGAAAGCACACTCACCTGCAGCAGGTGACTTGGATGCCGCTAGTGCCTGGAAGAGGGGCGTGTGTGCTGCGGGTCTACACCATGGCACTGCGGGAGGTACTGAAGGAGAACCGAAGGGCCTTGCCTACAGACCCCATCTCAGGGACCTTTGGGGGCTCCAGGGAGCCGCGTGACCCCTTTTTTGATGTTCATTTGTTCCCACTTGTTCACTTAATCCGGTCTGCATTTTCAAAGCCCCTAAGGCTCTTCCTTACCTCCCCACTGACTCTCAGAACGGTTTCCCATGTGCAACTCGTCATGTGTGTCTCTGCACGGAACAGTTTGTGTTGCATAAGCACACAGACTGCCGTCGAGTCCCCACATTCTGGGACTCTGTCTGCCAATGTTTCGCTTGCAGGTAGGCACGCACACGTCTGCACAGACACCAGTGGGGGGAAGGCCAGCTCACCCCGCCCGGCTCTGTGCACTCTAGGTGTCCTCCGCGGCCCCGCCGCCCTCACTGGAGTGCGGAGGTCACCTTCACCTTCCTTCCGGTGCCATTTTAAGCTTGGCTTTGGTGGCCAGGTTTTGTGTGTTTGCGGGGGGTTGGGTGGGGGAGTACGGACTCTGGGTCATGTGGCTGGGACAGAGGAAGCACTTCAGTGCCACGCCTTTTGATTTTAGACTGGGAGCTGTCTGATCATGCCCAGTTCCAACTCCTTTTCCGAATCGTTTCAGTACCAGAGAAGGTGGAGGTGAAAACTGTGGTACAGTCTGTCATCCAATCGATCAAATATTAGTTTGCACCGTGACATGCCCTGTGCATTCTAAGATAATATAAGCCTTAAATATTATATATGTGTGTATAAAAGTTTTAAGTATAAATTAATATATATACCTTTTACATATTATGCACATCCCCTCTACCCTTGACTGGCAGAGATGCATGAGGAGTGCAAAATGCCTTTTCTACGTCTAGCAAAGGCCAAGCTCTGCTATGTCAGTGGGGAGGGGCTTCGGTGAGAAACGCCATCGACAGAAATGTCATCTATTTATCTTGAATTGTCCCTTGAGTCATTTAATGTCACTGAACTGTTCCCATGTCAAAGGCCCAACCCAACACTAGCTCTTGGGCTTCCTGGAAGCAGGGACTGTATCTCGAACCGCTTAGTGTCCCCACGGCATTCAGTGTGATGCCTCGGTGACACCGGTCCCAAGAAATAACTTTTGGTTCCTTTCAGAATGCTGTACTGAGGCAATTCACTGAGTGTTCTTTGCGGCAGGCACTTATGTTCCAGACAGGAAACCAACTACGGTTCATTAGAATTTTGGAAATAGCAGGCGATTAAAAGTACTCAATGGACCTGTCACTCTGAAATACATAAGGACCATTCTGAACATCACTGAGACTCTAATCATGGTATTATCAGCGTGTGCTTCAGGATTGTGGCTTTAGTTCTTTTTTTTCTGTCCTGTAGCTAAGTCCAGAACGTCTGTCAGTTTTTAAGAACCCTGACCTGCCCTGTACACAGGGTCTGAATTCAGCTTTTCCCAGAGATGGTTAACATGGAGGAAATCTACGATCTCTGCATAACTCCGTTTTTATGCTGTGTCCTCCTCTCCCGGTAACCCGTCAGGAGACCAGCAGGCTGCCAGAAAAGGCCAGGACAGTGTAATCACCCGAAGCCACACAACGCCAGGAACAGACGCCATCGATGCTACCTCCCTGCCAATGACGTTCACCGTCTCCCACCTGTACAGCAGCTGTAGACCCTTTAAGCCACACTCCACTTCCAGAATGGCCTACCAAAGGGGCTGTGCTTCGCTCTGTCTTGCTGTTAGAGATGTTCTGGATGTGGAAAGTGACGATAGTTTCAACCTGGCCCTTCAACACAGCTTCGGCAGCTCTGCAAGACGAGAGAGACGCACATGCTAGCACGTGCTTCTGTATCACCGCCTGTAATTCCAAAACACTTAAACCCCCAGACGGCACTCATACGAGGGGCGGGAGGGAGGTTCTGAGTAGAGGGCCGCCAGAAATGTCAAATAAGGACTGAGAAACCCAGGTTTTTCTTATTTGTGTCTATCGCTTACCACCAGACTTCCGAAATCTAATGACAGCCATCAGCAAATCTCAAGAGGCATTTAAAAAACCCAAGATTTCCTCCTTCAAACCAGTGTCCTGTGGTAGGTGTGTTTTTATGGGATCCTAGTTCAAAATCCCAACCATGATTATGAAATCTCACAACACCCAGTGAAACTCTAAGGCTGTCTAAATGCACTTTGTTTGTATGTAAGGTATATTCAAATTTTTTATAAATTAAATTAGTACAAAATCTGCTGGTCCATCCACCAGAGACCCAGGTCCTAAAACACTCGCCACAGTTATCTCTATGAACTCCAGACATATTCTTCTTTGTAGTTACTTATATTTTCCAATTACTCTAAGACAGACTTGTGTTATTTAAAAAAGAATGCTAAATCACAGGAAAATGTATATTGTGTAATTCATCTCTTTTATGTTTAAAAAAGACCTAGACATATATTCTAAGCATAAAAAATGTCTGGAAAGAAAGCCAAAGCATTATTAGTGGCTGCCTCTGGCGAGAAAGGGCAGGGAGGGTCAGTATTTT
>NW_027527402.1:310560-312624 GCF_008692635.1 Crocuta crocuta | reverse complement strand
AAAGGGAAGGAAGGGTTAGCATTTTATTTTACTTGACCCCTTTCTGTACTGTTAACTTTAAGTGACCATAACACGAGTGGGGGGAACAAAAAGGAATGATCCTCAGTGGGGACAAGCACTTAGGTGTCCAAACACACAAGCCACAGTAACAGTAAGGGAGACGCGGCCACTGACTTACTTATTGGCCATCTCAGTAGAAAACACATACACCACTTTGGCGGGAGTCTTCTGAGCAGGTGTGGGCTCTGGGGCAGTAGTCTGGCCATGGGAGGGGGTGGAAGACCTGGGGGCCGTAGCATTTGACGGGGTCATCGAGTGTGGCGTGTGCTGGGAATCCTGGGACTTTATGTGGTCGGCAGAATTACATTCTAAAAGAACGAGAAGACGCATGTCATGGAAAGAACAGAACTTGTGCCAGCATGTACACAGCACAAGCCCACCTTGAGAATGTCAAGGGGGAAGTACCTTGCTAAGAAGAGACCTCTTCTTTTAAAAATTCCAATGCGCTTCTCCCGAAATGATGAATTACAAAGCACCGTTCCCCCACCTCCTTACTTCTCTAGCGTGCATCCTTCGGACATTCACACAAACACCCCTCCTTCCTGGAAACCTTTCTGGAACCTCTTGGACTGGATGCCCCTGTGGGTTGAACCCATAGCCCCCCGCTTCTCTGATTTCGGCATTTATCCAATTTTACTGTGACTGTTTAACGACATGCCACCTGGGTGTGCTCAAGTCCTTGGGGACAGCGCCTGCATCTGTCTTGCTGACCGTGGTCCCCCCAGCACCCAACACAGCGTGGGCACTCACGAAGGCCTCCCCATAAACACCCGGGGAAAGGCTGAAAGACAGGGTGGAGGGTCAGGGGGACAATCACCAGGTTTTCATCTCTAATTTGGGCAGGGGGCTCGCACGTCCTCTCCTGGAATGCTGGCTTCATGCTCTGGCCTACAGTTAGGATTTGGGGGTTCACACTAGGAGGAAAAACAACTGAAGCCACAGCCACTGGTCCCCTGTTCCTCCTGGCTTGCTCCATCGTGGGGCCTCCCCTATTTCTCCCCCACGCAGTGACTTCATCCTGCAACATGGAAATCAGCCGAGACCACCCCGCACCAGTGCCAGGGCTTGCCCCCTCGAGGGGAGGTGGGGGCCAGAGGGCACAGAACTCAAGTCATAGAGGGTGAATCTGACAAAGGAGGGGAAGAGACGGCTCGAGTGCGGGCCACTGGCATCAACAGGCTGGAGCTGTCAGCTTGATGCTGGAGTATAAATAGCGTGGCAGCCAGAAATATCTGTGAGAACGTGGTCAGGACCACGGGCATCCCACCACAGCCCCCCAAAACACTTGCATCCTGCAGGGCAAGGACTCCTCAACAAAGTGGTTCCAGACGGTTCTTAAGTTAGTAGGAAAATGAGAGGAAACAGTTCCCTCTTAATGAGCTGTGACAACTCTGGAGTCCGATACCTACTCTCCCCACTTGGCCGCTACTGGGCTCTCCACCCACGGCGGAGGCTTTCCCTCAGGGACACCTACTTCCCTCTGAGTCTCAAAGACCTTATAGACATACCTTTAACGTCAGAGGCATCGTTTGGAGTCCCGGGATCTCTCTGATCAAAGGAGTCGGCGGAAATACTTCGCTCCCTTTTCCCCTTGCCCTTGGCACCATTTCCAGCCCCATTCTTCAGCCCCATGCTCCCACCTGGGCCAGGGGGTGCTTTAGGGGTATGGCCCCCACTCTTGGAGTCACAGGGGGATGGCTGGGATTGGCTGGCTGAGCCCCCCTGTTTACCCTGATTGGAGAATTTGGAATCCAGCTGGGGGTTTCCAGATGGGGACATCGCTGTAGGGGGACGGACCATCACCTCCTGCTTTGACTTAGGGCTACTAAAAGAGACAAATAATAAAGAGAGATCAGATGCCGGATACAGCTGGGCAGCCCAAATTGGGGAGAAGCAGTTTCTAGAAGTGGGTCAAGGAGACCACAGAGGACTAAGCGACTACCCCACCTTTCACCTCAGCTCCTTCCTCGCTCCCTCCGACCCCCCCCCCCCCACCCCTGACAC
>NW_027527402.1:298557-310453 GCF_008692635.1 Crocuta crocuta | reverse complement strand
CCCCCCCCCCCCGCCCCCCCCCCCCCAATCTCGGAGCTATTGACAGAGTGGCCTGCCCGGTCCCGGGCACCCCAGGATCACATGGGGACCCATCTCTAGGGCTTCTGTCAATAAAGGACAATGGTTTCTATGTACACAGAGAAGTGACTCTCACACTAAGACCAGAGCAGAGTCAACAAACAGGCATCGTTAAGATCAAAATCCGGCCCACCCCCTGGCTGATGACACCGCCAGCTGTAACAAGAGCCTCGCTTAGCTTCCTGCTGGAAAAGCCGAGCAGGACCCGGGCAGCGCAAGAGGAAACCCTCAAACAAGCAGCATCGCACACCGAGCACACGCGCTAACCAGGGCCCCGAGGGAGGAGGAGAAAACTTCAAATATCCACTTAAGGGGCCCCTGAGGGGCTCAGTCAGTGGAGTGTCTGACTGTCGGTTTGGCTCAGTGATCTCACTGTTTGTGGGTCGCGCCCTGCATCGGGCTCTGTGCAGACAGTGCGGAGGCTGCTTTGGATTCTCTCTCGGATCCACTCTCTCTCTCTCTCCCTTTGCCTCTCCCCTGCTTGTGCTCAGTTGCTCTCTCTCTCTCAAAATGAAGAAATTAAAGAAAAGTGTCAATTGAAGTACTGTGGAACAGAGGAGAAGGCTTCACACTGGGGGCTGGTGTTTTAGCCCCAGGACCCGAGGCCTCCTCACCGTTCCGGCCCTCGGTTTCCTCACTCGCCAAGGTTAGTGCATCGTGCTTGGTGGACTCTCAGGTCCTCTCCCCTGCACTCTGGTGAGCGGGGAAGGGGTGTAGAGAGGCGCAGCCCAAGAATGACGGGCAAGAGGACACCAGAGGAAATCTCTAGCAGCAAGTCCGACCCTGCGGCAGCCTGTTCATTACTCTTCCACTCTCTACTCATCTGCCTCCTCTTCCTTTCCCCACTCGAACCCCCTCTGCTGCCAGTTCAGCACCCTGTTCCCGCGAGAGGGGCTCGTGGTCCACACGGGACACCCCCAAGGGGCAGCCGGGCAGGCCCTGACCCTTACCTCTGTGTGTTTCCTGACGGGGAGTTCCTCACTTTAGGGTTACTGGAATGCATTGATTGAAATCCTGAGCGTGCGGCCACAGACAGGGACGGGCTCACCGAGTTCCTCTCGGGCGGCAGCCAGAAGAGCTGCGGAGGGCAGTGGCGGCGGCCCTTAGCGCTGGCAGCCTGTACGCCTTTTTCCTCTTGGTTTTTCTCGGCTCTGGAAGTGGGTCCTGTCCCCTTGCGGCTCCAGCATTCTCTGGGTGTGTGCCTCGTGCTCCCCAAGGAAAATCTCGCATCTCCAGGGCGCACTACGGGAAAAGGCCACGCAGAAAGACATAAAACACCCTCGCGACAGGATCAAGGTTAAAGTCTAGCCAACTAGACGCGGCGGCTACACCACTCCTTGGCTTCCAACAGGGTTGAAGGAGGGGCAGTGTTCAGGCTCTGGCGCGAAGGCAGCTAAAGGGTGACAGGACTTTCTGCCAAGCACACGAGAAAGACATTTCATCTTCAGCCATACAGGCTCCCTTACGTTTCTCTACTTCCAGATGCAAACCCATCAGAAACGTGGGCTTCTCTTCTTTTTTCAAAACAATGCTTTGAAACCACAGGGTCCTCCAAGTCCAAAGCAACTATCCGCTATTTCGCCTCTGACGGCAAACGGTGGCACTGAAATGTAGCAAACCAATCCGGATTTCAATCCATGAAACAAATTAAGCTATGTTTATATTCTCAGGGCCTCGGGGTAGGGAGACACTGGAGGAGGTCCTTCCGAAATCGGCTGCTGAGACAGTACCAAATACAATCAGTTCTGCCCCCTGACTTCCACGCTCTTTCTATTAAATTATGCCAAGGATGTGTGCTGAGTTCTCGCTGTTTAATGACAGGGACCGTAGGCATGGCTAAGCATGGGAATGATCCATAATGGTGAAGGTAAAAGAACATCTTTGAAAGCTAAGGTGGTTTCTGAGCCAATTTGCAAGGCTAATTTGAAGCATAAAGGTCAAGAAAATATTCCCAAGCCTAGCCAGAGAGCAAATGAGAAAGCCCTTTACTTCAGGAAGCCTAGACCAGTTCAAAGAACCAAGATAACACTTTGAGCCACTGAAAGCTCCAGCACGGTTTTCTGGTAGTGCTGTCCCCTCTACTCCCTCCCGACCTTCTGACAGCTTGCCCAAGGGGCCTGGGTCAGAGACCGAAGGATGTAAGATGCAGGCCTGGTGGCTGAAGAATCACGTGGAGTCAGAAGTAGCTCAGGTGCTGCCGTTTACACACACTCTGTCAGACTCCAGAACTGGACAAAAGATTGGGAGTTCTGTTACAGGTCCTGGCGCGGAGTTGGATCACCGTCAAGTGTTAAATGTCTGTTTCTTCCTGGGGAAATGTGCAATAGTTCCAGCTATTTTACCTGAGATGTATAAAAGGAACTTATGAAAGTTCTCAGCACACACAATTAATTTTTTTTTTCTTTTTAAATGAAGAAGTCAGGGGCACCTGGGTGGCTCAGTCGGTTAAACGTCTGATTTCGGCTCAGGTCATGATCTCACAGTTCGTGGGTTCGAGCCCTGTGTTGGGCTCTGTGCTGATGGCTCGGAACCTGGAGCCTGCTTTGGATTCTGTGTCTCCCTCTCTCTCTCTGCCCCTCCCCTGCTCATGACCATCTCTGTGTCTCAAAAATAAATAAATGTTAAATGTTAAATGTTAAAAGAAACTTTTTAAAAATAAAATAAATGAATTAGTCAGGAAAGAGAACAAGAATAAAATGTTAGAGAATGTTTCTATGCCGACCTCGGGGGCAAGGGGGAACATCCCAAAAAACATTTTGGTCTTGATTGTATCGAAGGTTGTACTTTTAGCCCCCATCGCCTTCAGCTTTTATTTTTTCAGTCTGAATTATATAATAGATTGTGGTTGTCAAGTCTGACATGCGTGAGTGATCATAAACCATTTTGTAACCTCTCCCTAAACATCAGGAGTCCCTGGTAAGATAAAGTAGCAACTGAGGCTTGCACGGGCAAAGCCATCAGAAAGCATTTACCTCAGGGACAGCAAAGTAGTTACCGCCTCGATTGTCCCCGTGTGTAACTTCTGGTACTTTCTGTCGGCATCACATGTTCTAGCACTACATCACGTGTCATACACAACAGTCCTGTGTGTATGTTTTCTCTCCCTATGAAGCCAATGTTCCTTGAAGATGAGAATCTCGTTTTAAGAGGTTCTTCGTCTTGCCTAGAATCCTCAGCATGACATACTGAGATGTGGTTGGACCCAGAGTGACTTACTCTGCTCCTTCCAGAACAGGCACACCTGGCATTTGTGGTGCACTCTTTTTCTGGAGGGACTCAAAACACATTACAAATATCAAATCGCCTCAATCTGCTAGGCATATCTTTATAAAAAAATTGTTTTAATGTTTATTTATTTTTGAAAGAGAGAGACAGAGTGCAAGTGGGGGAGGAGCAGAGAGAGAGGGAGACACAGAATCGGAAGCAGGCTCCAGGCTCTGAGCTGTCAGTACAGAGCCTGATGCAGGGCTCGAACCCACAAACTGTGAGATCATGACCTGAGCTGAAGTCGGAAGCTTAACTGACTGAGCCACCCAGGCGCCCCAAACTGGCAAGCATTTCTGATGAAGTGGGAGCACAGATGATTTCTCATAATGATACTGTCAGCATACAACACATTTATCTTCAGAGTACTCCTTTCTTTCTTTTTTTCTTTTCTTTTATTATTATTTTTTTTAATGTTTTATTTATTTCTGAGAGAGAGAGAGACAGCATGAGCAGGGGAGAGTCAGAGAGAGAGGGAGACACAGAATCTGAAACAGGCTCCAGGCTCTGAGCTGTCAGTACAGAGCCTGATGCAGGGCTCGAACCCACAAACTGTGAGATCATGACCTGAGCCGAAGTCAGATGCTTAACTGACTGAGCCCCCTGGGCGCCCCAATCTTCAGAGTACTCCTAAAGAACAGTTTCTTCTTCTCGCAAGTTGCTCAGCCTTGATCGACAGGCATTTCACAGGTGAATGGAGAGTGCACACATGGAGGGTGCACCTGGCTTCTTCCCAGGTCTGCAGTCGGGTCTCCCCCGCTCCTCACCATGACCTTACGGGTTGGAGAGACAGCATAGAGGGCTGAGGCCAGCGTGTGGACTCACTGAGTGACGGGGAATAAAATCCCCGGTTTTCAACCGCTCACGAGGGGAGCTTAAAGTCAGTCACCCTAGCCTTCGTCGGGCACAAGGACCCGCCAGGTGTGTCATCATACAGTTCCAAAGACCGCAGCGAGGCACCCACACTTGCAGATGGTGCTCAGCTGTTTCCCTGAAGGACTGGAAAGGTCGTCCACTGAAGATGCTTCATTCCGGCCACACAGAGACTTCCTCCGATATAACCACATCTCCCAACTTGAAGGTCTACTCGTTCAATGTTTCCCCCTTTTCTTCTGAGCTCCGATTTCGAGTTTTCCCTAACCAGGTGTCAGGCACTCTTTTGAGCAAGGCCTATAGGTGTGGAGTCACCGACCAACAGCACCACGGGGCAGGTTCCCCTCACCTGTCTGAGAGGTGAGGAAACCGAGGCTCTGAAACGGTTAGCCACTTGCTGGAGCAAGTTGGGTCATACCTGAGTTAGTCATCCGCGAGTTAGTGGTACTCTAGTGAGCGGGAGAGCTGGCATTCAGCCAGGCCCCATGGCTGTGGGCGTCCTCACTGTTAAGTTGGGGACGCGGTAGACAAGGTGAGGCAGCGCCCAGAAGAGAGTGCCTGGCGACACGGCATCAGCATTTGAGTTAACTGCTACTATGACCACCACCATTCTCTAGCCAGCTCACTCGCTCACCCTGTCCAACATCATTTCATACCTTGTTCAAATCCAACTGCCCCCTTCCACCCCGTCCTCCCCTCTCTCAGGGCATGGTCCTTGCCCAGGACCTAACAAGGAGCAAAGTCGTCACCAGGCAGAATGTGACGTCCTCACCACCAAGGCTGCAAGCCTGTTTTCCCAGTCCCTATCTCCTCCTTCTTCTGTTATTGAAACAGAGAAATTAGCTCGCTTTTCCTCAAAGGTCAGTCTCACCACAAGTGGTCTGGGCCCCATCCCTTCCAGCTTTCCGCGAGCTCTCGCTCTCTCCCTGGGCCTTCCCCGCTGTCTCCTGCGTCCTTTCGGACACCACTCAGACACATGGGACGTCTTCCAGTGTTGAAAAGAGATGCAAAAAATCACAGGAAAACAAAGCCTGGCTCTAGCATGTCCTTAGTCCCTTTCGGAGCCAAGTTTCTCCAGAGGTGACAAGACACGTGGTCTTCACTTCCTCCCTTGCCTGCCATTCACCCTTTAACCATTTGAAAGTGACTTCCACCCCCAGCCGTACCCCAATCACAGACGCCACTGTTCTGGTTCAGGTCGCCACTGGCAGCTTCCCTGACCTCATCTCACCCCATCTGTTAGCCTGCAGGCTGATCACTTGCTTCTAGAAACTCTCCGCACTCGGTCTCCACGCCGCCACACCCCCCTGGTTTTCCTCCTGCCTCTCCAGTCCCTCTTCACCTGCGCCCCGTGCCTGCCCCTTCTCTACTCAGCTCTACAACTCAGAGTTCCGCGGCACTCTTCTCTTCCCATTCTGGAAGCTCTCTCCATGCCAACGCCTCCCAGTTCCCCATCTTCAGCTCGGCTGACGCTCTGCAGACCTACACCAGCAACCGCCACCTTGCCATCTCCCTAGATGGGAGAGGAATCCCTCACCCCTCCCCAAAGGACCTGCCCCTCAGTCTTCCACACTGCGGTCAACGGCACCTTCATCCACCCAGCTGCTCACGTCAGAAACACGGCAGTCATTCTTGCCACATCTCTCCCTTACTACGGCCCTCTGTATGGAGTAGGAATATTTTCACCGCATGCCCGAAATCTCGGCTTCAGGACTGCTCCTTCAGAAAAGGAAGCCAGGGACCAAGAGTGATTTGTTCACCTCCGTGTTCCCAGAACTTACTATAGCAGCCGGCATGTGGCGTCTGCTCAAAACACATCTGCTGAGTAAAAGCTGAAGCTTCTCCCCAAGATCATCTTTCTAAGCCAGCCAGGTTCTCCAGTGCCACCATCCATCAGGCTACTCACCAAAACCCCAAGGGTCACGATACCGCAGTGCTCATCCTGGAGGTGAGGAGCTGGCGGAGTCTGGGAACCCCTTTCTCAAAGGTGATCCTCACCTGGATGAGGATAAAGAAGAAACATTTCTAAATGGATTAAAAAAATTATTTTTACATTTATTGATGTTTGAGAGACAGAGCACAAGTGGGGGACAGGCAGAGAGAGAGGGGCACACAGAATCCGAAGCAGGCTCCAGGCTCCCAGCTGTCAGCAGAGCATGACGTGGGGCTGGAGCTCATAAACCGTGAGATCATGACCTGAGCCAAAGTCGGACACTTAACCGACCGAGCCACCCAGGTGCCCCTAAACAGAATTTATTTTTTTAAATCACCTATATCACGTTGTCACTGAATACCTTAAGAGAAGAAAAGATTTCCTGTTTATTCTAGAATACTGGACTGAGTGGCCGCTGTCATCTCCCAGGTAAAGGGACTCAACTTCCAGTTATTTTAAGGAGTGTACTATCCAATGTGCAGACATCTCAGGGCCCTTGGCCTTGGGACTTTGTACGTTTTCTTTTCAGCGAATGGTGAGAAGCTAAGAGCAAATAAACGCATTGTTTCTACTTTGTAAACTTCGGGGCATTTGGTAGGAGAAAAACACTGCTCCCATTTTTGCTTCTGCTCACTGCTCGTTATTAGGGGGCGCTGAGAGCTGGCTGGGAAGGCGCGAGAGACACAACTGGAGACGTGCGGCCAAAGCCACAGAGTGACACGGCCACGGTCCTCCCTGCTGGCAACCGGGTTCTCCATCGCAGGTGCTGGGCAAGGACGTTCCATATACTTCAGGAGAACCGGAAGCCGAACAACGTGGCCAGACGATTTCCTCTGACTGAGTGCCTACTGTGTGCACAGCGCTACACTGACCCGAGCTAGGTAAGCCCATAAAACAAGGTACTGGGCAAGCAGGACAATTTCCGACATTAGTCCTTGTGAAATAGAATTAGAGCCCTGAGCACCCCACCCCCGCCCAGATTTTACAGTTCTGACATTGCAAGGAGGAACCAAGTTCCAGGCTGTCCCAAGGCGAAGCGATTTCGGGATCTTTAAAAGGAGCCTCTCGAAGGTGGTCACAAAGTCGCAAAGAAATTCACAGGTTAATGTGACCAAGCTCGGAACCACGTCTACCGTTCCCATTCCAATTCCTCCAATGAGCCTTTCCCACGTTCCTGCCCTAAGAAGTCAAGTGTATTACAACTATGTCATGTTTAACAAATTTCATTTCTACTCTATGACCACTGCTCCAAAAAAGGCAGAGTATCAAACTCAGAACGTGGAACTAAAAGGCCGCAGGATTCCATTCCTAGCTCTTTCTTGACTTCTGGCCTGCCACTCCTAACAGACTTCCTCTCAGAAGAAGTACACAAACGGAAGAACCACTCTCCTCCCCGACATGTGGGGGAGAGACAACTACACAACAGGCACGTACAGAAAATCTCGGCCCACACAAAATACTAACGTGTGTTTCCATACTCGAAGGGTCAAAATGCCTCTCCTCCCCTTCCAGCTAACAAGCCTCAGGCAAGCAAATGAACGTTTCCACCAAACTAACGACTCTTGACAAAATGTAAACATTCAAAAGTGAACTTCGACTATCATTCGGAACGATGGCCCCCCACGGTAAAATTGCAGCACAGATGGCCCTTCTTTGTGAAATTCTCCTTGATTCCCAACTACCCCCACAGGCATTACCTCTGTGGCCCTTCACCATCGAAGTCACAACACCATTATAACTTAGAAACTGTATCCCTGTTAGTGCGGAGATACAGAGGCCCCTAAGGAAAGGGTCACCATCTCAGCACCCAACGCCCAAGAGAAACTCAATAAATACTGGGTGACCCAAGGACTATAATGAGCTTGGGGCTTGAGTGTTGCTACCTTTGGCTTGCATGTACACAAACCAATGAAGACATGCTAACCACCTGTTTAATTTCTTTCCGCCTGCCTTTTCCATGAGGTGAGCGATTACAGGAGTCCCTCCCTGCTCACAGAAAAGTAGATAGAAGGTGACTACCCTTACAGTTTTGACTTGCATTCGACTCGATGACCTGTGCCTTGGGAACTGCTACCATAACGAAGCAGTGGAATAAAAGAGACCCTACAGAACAGTAAACAAGACTCCATAGTACTCTGATTGGATCGCAGAAGTTCTATGTTCATCATAGGTTCTTTACCTTTCGAGATGTCCGATCTGCTCTCTCTTCTACATTGGGACACGGAAGAACTTTCCAAGAATAATCTCTGCCTCCCAAACAGAAGGGGATTTTTAGGTCAAAGTGAGGTGACACCGGCTAGTCCCACATTCAGTCCTACAGGGACGAGAAGAATGGAGAAGTTCATACCCCAATGCAAACCAACTGCAAAGAAAACCACCCATTCCCCAACGCTCTGTGGCCAACACAGTATTTGGAGGGAGGAGTAAGAAAATAATTAGGTCGAAAATGGAGAAGGGAGGCAAACCACTAAAACTCAAAAAGCAAAGAGATGGAGCAGCGCAGCCCAAATCCATCCCGTTGAAGACGGGGATGTTTAGCAAAGCAAAACCCACCAGACACCAAGCCTCGTGGCCAATCTTTGTTTTTACTTTTCTCCACAACCAAGACCAGTCACCAACAGGCTGCAAAACGAACTTTTACTTCATTTCTTTCTTTACACCCTTGTGTTTGGCACGACAGAGATGCCGAAAAAATACTGCAAAGCCTGAACTGCGAGTGGCCGTGAGATCATTTAATTTTGAAAAATCAGCTGGTCTAGAGGGACCCACTGGCTCACAGGGAGTCTGTGGAGAGACTTGGTGGCAGCTGTGGGCTTACTGGGGAAAATGTCCATCTTCCTTCGCACTCACTCATCCCTTCAGTAAAAGTCAGCACTGCCTTCAACTGTGAAGGTGGTAACAACCAGTGGTAGTATTAGCAACCCCGTGACTGTCACCAAGACAAACCACAGGACATTTTCATGTCACATTATACTTGTTGCACATATTTCAACACAATATTCCCACTCATCGCTATTTTGAAATACAGTAGGGTTAGACCACGGCTAACATTTTGCTATTTGTTATTTAATATGTTAGAAAGAAGCATATACGTTATTGTATCATATTTGTTTAACATTTTGATAACTGTGTCCATGTCATTTGTAAGTCCGTGTGTGTTTCATTTTATGCACTGTAAAAACAGTTCTCAAAAGAGGTCCTATACTTCATGAGCTTGCGAGAGGGATATGTGGGACACAGGAGGTGAGGTACAAATGAACTTGTTCTGGGACATATCAAGTCTCTACAGATTCTAACAGCACAGTCACCAAGGCAGAAGGACAACTACGTCATTCCACCAACGTTATTTCATAGTTGAAGAAAACTAAGCCACCACAAAGCCAAGTAACATGTCCAAGATCACACAAGTTTTGGGGCGGGCATCAGCCTAGGTGAGCATTCACACCATGTACATTCCTACCCTCCATGGGGACCTTTCCTTACATTCTCCGACTGTCATCACTATGACTAACTTCCTGGTAAATGGAGAAGAGCTATCACCTTTCAAAATTGGTAGAAAACCAAAACCCCGATGATAGAACAAGAGAGATGTATAAAGTACTCCTTTTCATTCCCTGATCAACTAAGCTGCCATGATTGTTAAAAGAGCTGAATGCGGTCTGTTCCGGAGAGAGCAGTCTTTCAGAAGTGAGAAAAAGGTTGGGCTACATCATCTCTCATTCTTAGAAGTGTTCAAGGCATTTTGCAGATAGGTATTCACTTGTTAGGCACTGCCACTGTGGCATGAGTGGTCAGGGCAAGGGTATCACCTCTTCATCAACAGGAAAACTGGAGAGATTTCTCAATATGAGAAACTGGTTCAAAGTCACAGAAGTCAATGGGAAGCCAGGTTCCTGATTCCAAGTTCACGGCTCAAACCACTATGCCAAGACACCAAGATCAAATATTTAGCTGATTATTATGCTTGTGAAATCTCGGTACGTTTTCCCCCCGACAAGCCGGAGAGCATTTTCTTTTGATTCACAGCAGCAGACCCTTCGGAGGGCTATGGGGCAAATATCCCATAGAACAAATTCCAATGTACATTAAGTACTTTTTCACCTATGTTAGTCATCTAAAGACCGAGGTCACAGATCCTGAGCTCAAAAGCGAAGTTACATACGACTTGCCTTCTAATAAGAGAACAGTGTGTAACTGTTCCTTCACCTTTTAGTCAATGACCTCCTTACCCACCTACCACATCTCATGGAACTATTATCATCTTACATTCAACACTGTTACTACAAGACAGTATCATAAATGGTTCAATTACAGATCCTTGGTCCTCAAACTATGAAACGTCACCCCTGCCCCAACTTGGCCTTAGATTTTCTCTTTTTATTCAAACCACCTATTATTGGAAACCTCATTCTTCAAAGTATCCCTACATCATCTAACTTGCCCTTTCATTAACTCATCTCTGTCTTCAATAGCTTGGGTCTTTTTTCAATAGTGAGTAAGGATGTCTTTCTTACATCTTAACTTAGGACCAAAACATTATTTATTATTCACAGTAACATTAATTCCTTGCTAAGATTTCCCAAACCACTAGTACCAAGACAAAAAAAAAAAAATTATCAGGGCAATCATGTTGCAGAATCTCCATGAAGAGTCAAAGGTGCTTAACTCACGCATGGCTGTTACCCACCAACCTCCTTTTTGCCCCTCCCAGACCCCCTCGTTCAACTATTTCACTACCCATCCTTCCTACCTGCTACTTCGGATTCATCATTTCGTGCTCTGTGCACGAGTCCAAATTTCTGGTCTAAGAATGAACACCTAATTCTTGAATATTTCAAATGCTACTTATCCACCACACGTTGCTGATCAAAATATATCTCTTTACACAGCCACCAAACCTCTTTACCACTAAAGTCTCTGCCAGGGATCAATCCACAGTTGCCGTAACCAAAGCCTAACTTTGCACCAGTTCCATTCCACCTTAGTGTCTCTCTCCACCAAGAGGTACTTATGTCCATGTCTCTACCTTGTCTAGTAACTTGATTCATCCCCAGCTGGACTATAATTGAGGCTCTAAGTCCTTCCTCTCCATCACAGACCAGGACCCTTGGAGGACAGATATGAGGCCTCCTGCTTCAGGCTTCGGAGCCTTCAGGTAAGGCCCCCAGCGACAATATTACAGGCCTCTGGCCCTTCCCTCCGAACATTATAACCAACCCGGCTGTTGTTTTCCGTAGGGTATCTCCATTACACCAGGCTCACCCAACACTAACCAGTGACATCTTCAACAGTCTCTGCAACTTTCAAAGGTCAGTGACTAGGGCCCCACTTTGGAAATCACTGTTGTGTCCACGACCCCCACAATGACTCAGTGACCTCGACATCACCACCTCACCTACTGGAGCTCTTTCCTACTCATACATGCTTCTTAGCTTTCACTTCCCCTCACCCTTCAACAAGTCACTGGCCTGCAAAGTCCCCTTTACCTCTGTATCCATCTCCGGGGGCTCACAGACCCCACCAAACTCAACCCGGATTCCCTTATTTAGCTCTCCACCTCTCCCTTCCCTGGCCCCTCCATCCCAGGACCTTGGGACCGTCCCATCTCCTCATTTAGCCTCTCCAAGCACTGCTTGGGACACAACCTCTAAAAAATCGAGAGATGCCGCGGTCTCTTCCCCACTGCTCAGTGAGCGGTGGGCAAAGGACGTCCCCCCTCCTCCCCCACAGGTCTCTCCAGCCTCCACT
>NW_027527402.1:239322-296540 GCF_008692635.1 Crocuta crocuta | reverse complement strand
CTCCTCGACCCCCCCCCTCCCTCCAACATTTTACTATGGGGCCGCCCACCGTCAGCACCACCTCCTGCTTTGCATGGGCACGCCCACGGCGTCCCCGCCCCGGTTCGTCACCCGGCCAGAGGTGACGCCTACTCCCCACCTTAAAGCGGCAGAGCCCCGTTTCTCAACTGAAAGCACCTTCCCAAGGGCCGGTGGGGTGGGAGATGCGGCCAGGGAGGGTCTCTTCTTTCCCCGCGCCTTCCTCCCCGCGCCCCCGCTCGCCCGGACCTCCCCACCGTCTGCTGCAGCACTGGGGAGCAACCCAAGGGGACCAGTGGAGGCGCGGAGGGGGGCAGGGCAGTGTGGAATTTGGCCATCTTTGACAGAAACGAATTGGAAGCTGCCAAAGGCAGGGGTCTTTCCCTCACACTTCCCTGCTGCCCTGGTCCCGGCCTAGTCAGTCTTCAAGGCGACCCCCGCCCACCTCCCGGATGCCACTAGCGCAGGTCCCGGGTCTTCACCCCTCAATCTGTGCACTGCGTTAGCTGTTGCCTGCTTTCTCCCCTCCCAAGGGAGCAGGCCCCTCTCCCCCACCCTCTCCAAAGCCGACTCCCGCCAGGGTCCTGCAGACGCTACGGCTGGTGCCGGGTCTCTCCTTCCCCGTCGCGCCCAGCCCAGCTCCGCTCGCGCGTCGCAACCTAGTGCCCTAGAGGACCTTCTGCCCAAATCCTCGAATGGCTTCACAACCGCTTTTCAATCGAAGTATCGCTCCCCTGATTTTTCGGGAGGCCTGTGCTTCGGAGGGCTCGAAGCCCAGGCGTCCCGGCACTGTCCCCTGTGAAGTGGGAAGGTAACCCATTAGACTGCACTTTTTCTCAGAAGGAAAAATGACGGCATCCTGGTGAGCGCATGTTGCTGAATAAAGCTCAGATTCCGGCTACTCCGGTTTTATCTTTGTGGCCCTCGTTGCTGCCGCGACCAACTGTTATTACAGACCCGTCTACTCCACAGTCCTCCCCTCAACACGCTGTTGTTACACCTCTGTATTTGTGCTTTGTAGAGTCTTGATCTAAGATGTTTCTCTGCAACTCCGTGCACTGGCCCCACAGCCCTTCTGAATCAGTTACGTGAAGGCTGCCTATGTTATCATCTACTGCCTGGTCTCCCTAAAGAAAGAGGAAATAACATGGCCAAAAGAAGTAGATAAATTTTCTTCTGCTTTTGCTTACCACCCATGGTTTTAGCCAGGATACTTAATTCTCTGATAGTTTCCCAGTTTATAAAATAGGAAACCTCCCCTGGGGCAATCTTTTAACTAATGGTGCTGGTTGTAAAGGAGAACCCTGAGTGATAAAGCTTTGGAAACCATTTAAAAGTCTTGAATGGCCATGTAAGTTTCTATTCTATGTCTCCCCAGCCTAGATCCTACGAAAACCTGTTTTTTCATAGCAAGATGTTTTCTCTTTGTCTTCCATTATGACTAAGGATATAAATACAGAATAAAAAGACAATAGTATGTTTAAACAATACAAAGCTGAGATCAATTGCAGGATTCCAAATGAGAAATAATTAAAATGCTTTACTGTCAAGTTTTGTGTGTAGGTGAGAACCTATGTAAAAAGAAGGCGGGGGGCGGGGGGGGAAGTAAGGTATGCACTTAGGAAAAGACATGTAACCCCAGGAATACGCAAGCAACATTAGGGATTGCGGATGTAGGTGGAAAGAAGGGATTTACAGAGTGAACCTGTAAGAGAAAACCACTACCAAAATATAAGCTCCTGGGTGAGGTGTTCCAGACCAGATCATTTCTACTCAAAGTCAAGTTCACTATAATAATAACACACAAAAGAGTCCTAACCATTTTCTAGGCATTACACCCTCAACTTTATATGTCAAGATTCTAATTATTTACTGAACCAGAGAAAAATGTAAATGAATATTAAATGTGCAACACTAGGGTAAAGGAGCAAAAATAGTAAGAATAACGGGTGCTAAAAGTCATGAAATCTAAAGGTTAGAGTCTCCATAGTAATGTTAAATTAGCTGCATTGCACATGGGGGTAGAAATGCATTTAAAAATATTATTTATTCCATCAAATAGTTCACTAGAATTTTTGTCTTCTGAATTTTCTAACTTCCATTCATTTCCATCTCACTTGAGAAATAATTCTCTTTTGCTGGATAGAGATCTAGCATGCTGTATGTACATAAATACTAATGGATGATGATGAAATCATTTTTAAAAGCATCCTATAAATAAAAGCTTCAAACTGTTTCTGCTCCTCTAGAAATTCTAAGATAAAACATTTTTAATTCAAATGGTTAACAATGTTAAAAATTAAGGCTTTTGATGCTGAAGAGACCTGGGTTTGATTTTTTTTCCTTTTTGAAATTTTCTTCTCATAATGTGATAAGCACGGACTCTGATGTAAACATGGATGGTATAAATTTGGCCTCTTAGTTTTTCAACCAATCACAGTATCTTTTATTTAAGTTTGCCTCCTGTCTTTTTTTTTTTTAACCTGTAACTTCTGCTTTCAAAATGTTTTTGTTCCCTCAGCTCTTGATAAACTTACACTGAAATTTTAGGCTTGGAAGGAACCCCCTCCTGTCTTACAGAGGCAAATTCTAAGACACAGAAGTTTAACAACTTGCCATGATTTTGCCCACTTTTAGGGAGTAGATTTGAAGTCCAACACTCTTTAGCGCTGTTCTAACACCCAAGGGTTGTTCATTCCTACTAATATTTATCATTGTAGAAGAGAACATGAAGTTCTACCTTGGGATGTTGAAAGTAAGACTCAACAAGGCTGAGCCCACTCACCCAGCTGGTGCTAAGGGCTGTCAGAGGCCCTAACAAATTTCTTGCCTTGGTCAAAGCCCTCGGTTTGTCTAGCTTCCTGCTGCTTATACTGTTTCTTACCAATTCATCTACTTCATCATCCAAACCAAAACAGGCAAGTTTCAACTCCAAAGAAATACTACCAAGAGAGTCATTTTGACTGAAAATAAAGGGTTAGGATGGAATGGTATCTTAACCTTCATAGAGCTACATGCCCGATGCTGTAATAAAATACCCAGCAAGCAATTTCTTCGTTAGGGTGCCCATGGAGATAGGGAGATAGGAACAAATCTCCCTATCCCAGCTTTCACCAGTCCATTTAAGTCAATGGGGAGTCTCAGAGCTTCGTCCCTACTGGGAAAACGTAGGGCTAAGTGTCTCTTTTGTAAGGAAGAAATCAATATTCCCACCTCCTTCCTTCTGGACTCTCCACCTGGGGCCATTGGCACTTTGATGTGAGCGTGGGTCTTGTTCTGGGTTACCATAAACCTGCTTTCCGCATTCTGGGAACTGGAGGCATCCTCTCTGTGGAAGCTCTAACAGATCTGTGACATGACACTCAGATTCTTCAAAAAGTTACCATCAATATTTCCTTTTTGTTTTTCGTACTCACACTTGTCTGGCTGTGTCTCCTACTCTCATTGTCTGCCATCTAAAAGTCAAGCCTTGTGACTTTCAGCCGGCTATTTCCAGAGCCCTGAATGATACATAAATGCTGATCCTCAGGGGCGCCTGGGTGGCTCAATAAGTTCAGCACCAGCTCTTGATTTTGGCTCAGGTCACGATCTCACTCAAGGATCCAGCCCTGCATCGGGCTCTGTGCTGACAGTGTGGAGCCAGCTTGAGAATCTCGCTCTCTCCCTCTCTCTCTGCCCTTCCCCTGCTCATGCTCTCTCTCTCTCTCTTTCTCAAAAACAAATAAACGTTTTTAAAAAATAAAATAAAATATAAGGGTATTCTATGTGCTCCAATCACTTCTCCCCAAATCTCTTCATCTTCATGCTAGTTCTTCACATCTGCCATTATAGTCCCATGACTCTTTTCCTCTTCAATTGCCACTAATTTACTCTTTCATTGTATTCTTCACCTCTTTCCCAACAAGAATTCTGAGTATTTCTACTACTTCACTTCATTTTCTTCTCCCAGACATCTCTCTAAGAATGCTGCCCCTCAGGGGTGCCTGGGTGGCTTAGTTGGTTAAGCGTCCGACTTTTGCTTAGGTCATGATCTCTCGGTTCGTGGGTTCGAGCCCCGCATCGGGCTCTGTGCTGACTGCCAGCTCGGAGCCTGGAACCAGTTTCAGAGTCTGTGTCTCCCTCTCTCTCTGACCCTCCCCTGCTCATGCTCTCTCTCCTAGAAATAAATTAAAAAAATAAAATAAAATAAAAAAGAATGCTGCCCCTCAGATACACCTATTTTATTCTTCCTGGGTTTCCACCTAACAAGCTGGAGGCCTCCCACTTCCCACCGGTTGACCACATCCCCATGGTTTGCATCCAGGTTGCTCTCGTTTCCCACAATGCCTTTTGGAGATAGCCTGGCTACCCATTATTCCAGTAGCGGAAATGCCTAATCTAAGATGCACCCACATTTTTGTTTCCACTCCTGGGCTGCCCGAAATTACTAGAAAAAACCCACAAAACCAAAAAGTGGGTCCCAACCAAAATTTAGGCGATAGAGCTTTAACTGAACTTTGTTACCATTTACTCAGCAATTCTTCTATGTATCCTCATCACCTCCTATAACATTCCCCACAACAATTATCCCAAATTTTACCCACTACTTCTCCTACATTGCAAGACCTACCTTGTCATCTCACCCCACCTCTAAAGGAGTTTTTTTTTTTTTTTGCTTGGTTATTTCTCTTCCATTTACTTAGCGTTTGCTTTAATATCGCAGTAAAATCTTTCTTACTCTGCTACTCTTCTTCCCTTTTCTTTTTATTCTCAATTTATCCAAAGGGTAACCTACATTCTCACAATCCATTTTCCTCCTCTGTAATTGACCCAAGCATTCTACTAGAATTCTCTTCAACATGGCCAAACCTAACTGCTCAAAGCATCCAAGGAACACCCTTTCCTTTCCAAATCTCTTATAGTTTGAACCCCAAGATAGAATGTTATTCTGATTTTGTCTCCTCCGCCATACCCCCAATTTTATTGAGATGTAATTGACAGATAACATTGTGTAAGTTTAAGGTATACAACAACATAATTTGATGTATATATATACTGTAAGATGATTACCACACTACGTGTAGTTAACACCCATCACCTCACATAGTTAACCTTTTTTTGTGTGTGTGTATGAGAACTTTTAAGATCTACCCTCTTAGCAACTTCAAATTTACAATATAGTATTGTTGGCTATAGTCACTACATTCCCAGCACCAATTTATCTTATAACTGGAAATTTGTACCTTTTGAACACCTTCACTCATTTTCCCCCACCCTCTGCTTCCTGCCTCTGGTAACCACCAATCTGTTCTGTTCTTGTAAATTTGGGGTTTTTTAGAATCTACGTATAAATGAGCTCATACAGTATTTCTCTTTCTCTGACTTACTTCACTTAGCATAATGCGCTCAAGTTTCCTACCCGTTATTGCAAATGGCAGGGACTTCCTTCTTTTTCTATGGCTGAATAATATGCCACTGTACATACATGACACATGTTTAATCCATTCATCTGTTGATGGACACTTAGATTGTTTCCATTTCTTGGCTATTGTAACCAACGGGTGCAGATGTCTCCAGAGACAGTGATTTCACTTCCTTCATATAGATACTTAGAGGTCCGTCTCCTTTATTGATTTAAATTTGTCTGTTTGTCTTCTAATTGTAAATGTTCCTTAAAGTCCTTGGTCCTTTCATTTCTCCCCTCTCTGTGTCTCCGTACGATGCCTCTCTCACTCTTCTAACCACAGCCATTGCAGAGGACCAACATATCCTAGTGCCTCTGAGCTTAAATCTTGCATTTCTATCTACTCAGCCTGCCCATCTAGAATCAACTCAACATGTCGAAAAACAAACTCACCATCTTTCAAAAGATGAATTTACTATCTTTAACTCACGCTCAAAACTCTGGCATAACCGTGACTCAAAATCTCCATCCATCCATCTCTTCTCAATCACCAGCATCCACAAATTCCTCCTTAAATCAATTTCTTGTTTTCTGGTCCCAACTTGGGACTGTTGTAATAGCCTCCAAATAGTCATTCCCACCTCCAGCCTCTCCCCTTGTCAGCCAATTCCCCATGCTCCTTCTAGATAGATCTTCCTAAAAGACCTGTTTATACATATTACAGTTCATGCAGTGCTTAGTCCTGTCTACTTACTTAAGCCCTACCGGTTCTTCTGGGCCCAACGAGGGCCCCTCTACCCTAAGATCTCAATGGTGTGGTATGACAGGAACAATATTGCCTTTAGAGTCATCTGGACCTGGGTTTGATGGAACATTGGACTGCAATTTACTAGCCAAGTAACTTGAAAATGAAGACAAAGAAATGTTCTTTTCTTTCTCATCCATTATGGAAGGAGATGTTTATATCACCAAATTTAGAACACAGCATGGATATGCAAACTTTTGATACCCTCTACCTTTTAAGGTAGTTCCTAGTCTTGCCCTATATCTGGAGAACAAAATCATATACCTCTGTGTTCTGCAATCATTTAATCATTGCTATATTTATTGAGCAGCGACTAAGTGCTGGGCATCTTGGGTGGGAGGGCACAAAATATGAATCAGGTATCCAATTTTGTCCTCAAAGTCTAATTAGGCTTATACAGATGATTCATTCATTAAAAAAAAAAAAAAAAAAAAAGAGAGAGAGGAGGGAGTTCAGTAAGTGCCAGGTATTTTTCAAAGCACCAAAGATTCAAGCAAGTGGACAAGTCCCCTCATGTGGGGACCTGGGATCAATCTAGTTAAGAATACTGACAAGTGAACATTTATAATCAATTATAATAAAGGCTATGAACTGGATAAATATCAGGTGTCCGGGGCACACAGAGGAGAGGCATCTAATCCAGACAGGAGAGTCACGGAATGCAATCAGACCTGAGTGGAATCTCAAAGAACGCGTAGGAGTCAGCCCAGCAAAGGACTCAGCAACGTGCAACGGCTCAGCTGTGTGACAGTGTATATAAATAACCACAATACAAGACAGAAAGTAATAAATAAGTAGCAGAGCAGAGGCAAAAAGTAAAATGGCAATCAGAAGAGATATATTATACGGGGGGTTGGGTGAGATGAGCAGAAACTGCTTCATGGAGTGGAAGCATTTGAGAGAACCCAAAGAGGGCAGGGGGCAGGTTGATTCAGACCCACTGTGGGGCTAAATCAATGTCTTCTCTACATTCTCTGCAGCACCCTCACACAATGGCACAGCACCTTGTCTGCTGTTGTGAGGATGACAATGATGATAACGGTATCTAGGTTTTTCTCATAAAGTTGGCTCTTCCGATTTCCTAGAATGCTTGTAAGGGGAGTCTGAAGATTCAACAGAGCCATTTCTGGGTAGAGGGACCCTCCATCAGACTGCCTGGCTTTGACTCCCGTCATCCTGTGTGATCTTAGAAAAATTACTTAACCTCTCTAGGGTTTAGTCTTTTCTTTCATAACATGGATCAATGCTAATATTTTCCTCACAGGGTAGAGTGTGAGGAATAAATGAGCAACTGCATATATACATGTAGGTCTAGTGCCTAGCACATTGTAAGTGCTCAATAAATGTTGTTATTATTACATTTCATCATCTCTCGGTTATCCACAATGGCTTTAGGGAGAGATTTTTAAGAGCACTGAGGGTTCCTTCCTCAATACTTCACTTATTCTCACATTTAAATCTCCCTCACTGGTCTCTCTTCAATTCTCTGAACACACTCCTTTAAACTCTGCCATTAGAAATTCATACCTTTGGATTTAAGATGTCACTTCCTCAAGCCCTTGCGAAGGGTAACACAACAAATTATTTTAATAATTTATCTGGCCAGACCTCTGTCCTCCTTAACTGTTAACTGTATGGAGGGAATGTTGTGGAGAAGAAAGGAAAGGCCAATCCTGAAGTTCGGAGAACTCTCCCAGAAATCAAAGTCGGGATGCTCAGAGGAAGGTTTCTGAAGGTGGTACGTCCTCGGGAATCGGGGGGAGGGTCGGATTGAACAGAGATGCCAAGAAGTAAAAAGGAAAACACAAACAAGGCCATTTGTTTTTAGTTTCAGTAAAGACAAGCTTTACTAATTAAGAGACAGTGCAGACCTTGAGTTGGGGACTCTCCACTCGCTGCCCCTTTCTCTACTCTGTGTTTCAGAATAAATAATTTCACTCGGCATCAATGATGAATCATATCAATGAAGGAGACTACACAGGTGATCAAGAAAACTGTGGTTTTAAAATCTCATAATGACTTTCACAGGCCTGCCTTCTGAGTTATCGTTTATCAATGAAAAGTTAAGTTAGCACATAATACGAGTCTTAGTGCCAAATTAAGTAGAGTGAGAATTTCAGTAGAAGGTGAAGAAAGTCCTTGTCATGAATCGTACAGTCCAGTTGGGAAAACATGAAAACTTTAGTGACTATTAATTCCTAAATTGTANATCTGCAGCACCAGAAGTTGAACTAGGCCTTGAAGAACAGGATTTGAACGGTTCCGGAGGGGGAGTGACCCAGGAGGGAGAGACAAGGAGCGAAGGAAGAGGCCGGAAGGAGAACAATGTTTCTGTTTGGACAGAAAATGATAGTAGAAATGGTGATTACAAGCCGTCATGACTGCTGCCCCTTACTGGGCATTTGGTATATGCATGCGGCAGGCAATAGTCTAAAGGACTATATTTATATTGTCTCATATAATACAAACAAGTGACCTCACAAACTTGAACTACTGTTCCCATTTTACAGTTGAGGGGTCAGATACTTTAAGAGATAAAGTCACCATCCTAAAATCATGGAACTGAGTGGGAGCTGAGCTGAAAACCCAAGTCATTCTGAGGCGAAAGCAGGTGTTGGGACCCAGGGGCAAATACAATTGAATAAGCAGGGCAGGAATTCATTACACAGAACACAATAGTGAAGCAAGCACGAATGATATACCGTAAGGTTAAAAAAATAAAAAAAAACCCACAGTTTACCAAACACTGCTTATTGGCACAGGCACCTCCCTTACAGTATCATCCAGGTTGTGATGTATAGTTATACCCATTTTACAGATGAGAACATGCAAACAGTAAGGTTTAGTGACTTGGCCAAGCCTCACAGCTGTTAATTAGCACACAGTCCAGACCTGAACACTCTTTCTTGCTACTCTCCCTCCCTGCCCATCTCCTTGAGCATGGGGAAAACTGGGTAAAAATAACACTACTGCAATTTGCATGGCAGTCTTCAAAGCCTTTTCATACTCGCAGCCACATCTGATCCTTAATGATAACCATGTGCTGGGTTGGGAAGAGACCTCCGTCATAATGAAGGAGAATAATAGTCATAACAATCATTAAAATAATAATATTAGGCAGCACTGAGTGTTCCCCATACAGCCGGGACCGTGCTGAGGGCTTTACATGGATTGGACGGTTGACTTACGGCAACCCTATAAGACAGGCTTGTTACCGATCTTGGCTTGCACAGGAAGACACTGTGGCTCACAGAGGTTAAATAACTTAATGAAGGAGGCTGGGCTCAGAGAAGTTGCAGAACTCATCCAAGGTCAAGTGGCAGTAAGCAGGATTCCTGGACGGGAGCATAGCCCCACCCCCACCCCACTCCACATCCATGCATGCCCTTTGTGTGTTACTCTTCTAGCAATCTAATCTATCTACAGCTTCTGGGGGGAAGACAGAACCACAGCAGGCAAGGAGAGTCACAAGAAGGCTGCGGAAACTTGGGTGTGAGGTGATGCAGACCCAGACGGGGTAACATAAAGGTGACTGAGGAGGTGGGGCATCTAGGCGCCATCGGAGGAAGGCTAGAGTTTCTGAAGCATGTGAACATAAGAGGAAGGAAAAGAGCTTAAGTTTGGTTTCTAGCCTAAAATGGGTGGAAGTGGTGGGGTTGGAGGGGGGAGGATCGTGGTCAGAAAGGGGAGTGGTTCAAAACCAGCACTGGTCCACCGTGACACACACTGCATGCCACCTAGGGGCGGCCATGATAGAAAAGACAGGCAACACCGAGTGTGGTGACAACGGGGGACGCTGTAACCCCCACACGTAAAATGGTGCAGCCACCTTCAAAAACAGTTTAGTAGTTTCCTAAAAAGTGAAACGTAAGTTGACCGTATGACCCGACAGCAATGTCACCCCTAGGTGTGTACCTAAGGGAAATAAAAACAGACCCACATGGACTTGTGTGTGAATGTTCTGTCGCAGCCTTACTCTAGCAGCCAAACACTGGAAATAATCCAAATGTCTACCAACTGATGAATGGATAGATAAAATGTGGTGTGTTCCTCAGCGATAAAAAGGGATGGGGTACTGACATACGCTATAACATGGGTGTGCCTCAAAATCACTGCAGGAAGCTGGACCCACAAGACTGTAACCTGCGTCATTTCATCTACATGAAATGTCCCAGAAAAGGCAAATCTATAGAGACAGAAAGCAGATTAGTGGGGTCGGGAAAGGGGATCAGCAGCAAATGGGGACGGGGGATGTTTCCGGGGTGAATCACGTGTTTGAAAACTGGATTTGGGTGGTAGTTGCACAACACGAAATTTACCCCCCCAAAAAATCACTGAATCGTGTACTTAAAATGGGTGAACTTATGGTACGTAGATTATATTGCAATAACAAAGCCTTTTGCAGGGAGGGGAGCAAAGCTGGTTTGTGAGGAAGAAAGAGTTGTTTGAGAATTCTAGGCGAATTCTCAACGTTCAGACCAGCGTTCAGAAATGGAGAGGGGCAGGCTGGAGCAAAGATAAAAGCAGAAGCAGTAAAAACAAAGGGGTTCACCCAAGGAAAAGGAAGATGTCAAGGACAAAACCTTTGCCGTCACTACCAGTAGGGACAGGGTGCTGGCTCTGGTAGCAACGTGTCCCACTAATATTAAAATTTACTTATATTCTCTTTTTATATAAATATATTTACTTATATTGCACCCACTGAGAGCAGAGGGATGGATGTGCCCCAAGGCACGGCAAAGGGCAGGGTCAGTCTGTGTGGGGAAAATTGCCTCTAAGTGACTAAAATACACAAGGAGAAGTGGGAATGGACTGAACGTGTTCCCTGTGTTTTGCTGCTAAAAAGAGAAACGCACAAACACTTTCACTCGGATTAGAAATAACATCGGCATTAGGAGTGCGCTGTTTCAAGAGCAATGATATTTCCCTTAGTCACTAAGCACCGCTCAGGGTGGAGTTTACGCTGGACCACCCCTGGAACCAGGCTCCTTGGCCTCCATATTGACTTCTGACTTCAGAAGGAGCCAGCAGCGATTTTCAGGGAAAGTCTTCAACTGCTTTTCCCACTTCAGAATGCAGCGACCCTAGGGGCCCTGGCTGGCGCCAGGCTCTTGTTTTCAGCACAGGTCATGATCCCAGGGTCGTGGGACTGAGTGCTGAGCGTGGAGCCTCCTTGGGATTCTCTCTCAGTCTTTCTCTCTGCTTCTCTCAAAAATACATACATACGTAAATACATACATACATGCAACGACCCTTCTTTCTTTGGCCCCCACTCCAGGCCTAGGACTTTGGGGAGGGGATCCTCCCAAACCAGGGACTAAAGATCCCCTTCCTCCCCCGAAGCCTGACAATCCTTATATGTTTCCCCTTTCACATCTCCAGTGAAAATGAAACAAATTTAGACTACTGTCCTTGGTTGCGAAATACAGGGGGAAAAAAAGAATCTGGGATCTCAAGATAGAGGCAGCGGAGTATAGTAAAGGAAGCCCAGGGTCAGCCACACTGACCCCGACTTCAGGACCACCCACCACCAGAGTCACATGGTGGTGGTGGGGGGTGCAGCTAAGCAGAGTCTCTTGGTCCCAGGTTCACCTGGAGACTAAGGCTGGATTTTGGATGGAAGAAAAAATATACATTTTCTTCTACTAACTGGAAGTTATAATTTTCTTCAAATACGAGCAGAGGCAATACATCAAAGCGGTATGAACCATCCATGACTTTTTCACCAAGATAATCACAGATATTTTTGTATCACCTTTCCGTTGTGGCAGATATCCCAAATCTCGCTTAAATTCATCACTGACGGCACAATTACAGGAGTTATTAAATTTGCCAGTAGACCTTTTTATTAATGTTCTAACAAAGGAGCGCGTATGTTAGTATATCACGGGTTTGATACTTTTGATATTTTGATCATGTTTCATTATAACTATTTTTGTGAGGCTGTGCATTTCGTTTTATGTGTTAAAAATCACAATTCCAATCCATAGGTTTCACCAGACTGCCCAAAGCGGGTCCACGTCCCAAAAGAGCTGAAGGACTCGGGGCCAGAAAACTTGACCCCAGTCCTTCGCCAGCGCCACCCAAAATGAGCCTCCCTGCAAGGCAGGCAATCCCACCATTAGAGAGCATTTCCTTCGGGTTTTTAAGACTCCCATTAGAATGCAAATACCCCCAAAGGAGAAGAACTTCTCCGAGTGTTATTTGTTAACCCCTTAAATGGGGTTGTTTACCAGCTAGCTGAGCACAACACCCTAAAATTCAATTAAACAGACATTTATTGAGCTCCTGCCACGGGTAAGGAACCAGGCTCGGGGATAGAGAGGGAAAGCCTCTAAGGTTTATCCTCTCAAGGGTGCTTGCAATCTAGTGGAAGGAATAAAACAAAGCGCAGAAAGGGCAGGAGGAGGCAAACTGCAGGGGAGAAGGGCAGGGAGCAAAGCTCGTTCCGGGGACGGAATGGCTCCGAGGAAAGAGAGAGGGAAGAGATCCCTTCAGGCACACGTTTTATGGACCTCAGAGTACAACCTGGGCCAAGTTCACTGCCCAGGGTGGCGTTAACCAGGTAAAGTAAAGCACGAAGTAGCCCCGGCGGTTGAGTTCTCGGTTAGGTAGGGCCCGCGAAGCACACAGAGGAGGGAGTGACTTAGGGCCGGTGGGGGCAGGGGAGAGGCTAGAAAGACTGTTGGTTGTGATGAATGTGGCACGGAGGAAGTGACACATGAGCTGAGCCTAGTAGGATAAGTTTTTAAAAAGAGAGAGGATGGGGGAAGGGAGGGGGGCGGGGCATCGCATTCCTGGCCGAGGTCTGCGTACAGGGCCTGTTCCAAGGATGCCTTTAAAGTGAGAGTTTAGGGATAGCGACGGAGCCAGGGAGGAGATGGGACTAGAATTGGACAACCGAGCTGGGCTGTGAAAAGACTCTTGAATTTAATGCGGAGGAATTTGCACCCCATGCCTCTGGAACAATGGGAAAAGTCTTCTTGAAGGAAGGCCTTCCTAGTTGAGCTGGGCCATTAAAGCATCGGAAAAATTTCAACAGGTGGAGTCGGGGCTGCCGCGGAGGGCTTCAGGCTAACGGATCAGCAGAGGCAGCCGGGGCTGAAAGCACAAGGCTTAGGGAGCACCGGGCGGTGGTGCGCAGCCCAGGGTCCGGGGGCCAGCGCGCACCTGGTGGTCGGAGCAGGACACCTGGCCGGAGGGGGCGGGCAGGGCGGCGTGGTCACCGCGCGTGTTCCTCGGCCCTGAGCGGCCCCACCAGGTCAGAAGCTGGGGGGGNGTGTACCAAACGCCCTGGGCGATCTTGACGCGCAGTGACATTGTTGAGCGGCTGGGTAGAACAGCCTGAAGGCGGGCTACCAGCGCTGGCTAGGAGTGTGCACCTGGGTTGGGAGCTGCTGAGAATGGACCCAGGGCGAGAGCAGTGAGTGGGAGCCGAGGTGCTGCAGGGAGATGGAGGGGGCAGAAGAGTTTAGGATGGAAAGCGTGGGGCCCAGGAAAGGGCTATTCCGGGGGTCCAGGCAGGCAGTCACGAGGGCCTGAATCACGGCAGTGGGAAGAGGAGGGAAGGGGCGAATGCGAAGATGCTTGGTGACAGACTCTACGTGGCTCACTGGACAACTAAAGTGGGTGGAGGGGCTGAGTCACAGATGACTCCAGCGACTGGAGCTGGGCGATGAGGGGAACAGCGGGACCTTTACAAGAAACGCGGGGGAGTAAGACGCCTCCCTGAGGAAGGCTGTGTGTTTGTGCGTAAAGCCTTGGCACAGTCAGAGGCCAAGAGCTGTGTCGATTTGTGCTTTGAGGGAGGGCGCGCTGTGATTAGCGGGATCCGAGAGGAGACACTGGTGGCCCACCAGGACGGCCAGGGGGCGGAGGAAGGCTGCAGGGCCTACCTTGATCACCATTGTGTTCCGGCCCGGGTCCCCCAATGGGATGACGGGCACCCGAGCTGTAAACCTAAGCCAGTCCCCTCTCTTCTCAGGAGCTCCTGTTTCCTCTTTGGAAAAGGTGATAATAAAACTTATCACCCACTCATGGGAGTACTGGAGAGCCACCAATATACATACGTAAATAAGTTTGAGGCACTCAGTGAGAACCAAGTGTGCTAGAAATGCTAAACAATGATAAATTCAGCCACCTCCTCCACCACCATAGTAAACAAGGTGTCTTCTTTCAAAAACAGATGTAGTTCTACAGATACTAACTTTGAGGCTTCTAACAAGAAGTCATGAAATCCAAACTCCTGACTTTCAAGAATCCCCTCATTATAGAACTGGAGGGACCCTAATACCTCCATCAAACAGAGGCCTGGACCAGACTGCTGTTAATCAACATGAAAATTATTTTATTGTCCCACCTTCCCATTCTTGGTATCAACGTGTGACTCATATCAGCATCCAAAGTGCAGGCAGAGTCCCTTCCCCTTCCCCTAAGCTGCACTCTTCGTCCCACCCCTGAGGTCCCTCTCTTGGCAGAATGGCGCCCTATAAAATATTCAGATCGTAGGTGGGATGTGTACAGCCTACAAGGGAAAGGAGGCTGTCAGAAAAAGTAAAAGAAAAAAAAAAATAGCAGTCCTAAGATGACAAAGATTGCAAATCCATTTTAAAGGAACACATCTCTAATGGTGAGTTCCATGCATAAGCACATCTCTTAATAAATCCCACACCGATGTCTGGGCCCCCCACCCCCAAAGGGCAGGCCCAATAGGTAATAACTCCCCTCTTCTGTGGTAAAATCCAATTTTCACACCTGGTAAATGAAATAACTCCACTGTGAACCAAGGTCGGGTTGGGGTGAGCCGTTAACAGAAGGTTAGGGGCTATGTATCCTGTAACAGCTCTTCTGGGAACCCCTTTCAGAGATTTGTTCTTTTTATGCCAGCTGATAGTATTCAGCCAGAAAACCTCCAACCTTCTAGGTTACAAAAGCTGAAGGCTTTGTCGCCTGGAGTGGTTATGAATGAGTACTACGGTTCACGGGTCACAGATGTGTGAGGCCTGGCTCTGGCCTTTACCTCTTGTTTGGTAGGAAGCTTCCTTAAGATTTGTGTACTTGGAGGAGATAAGCTTAGGCTGCATTGCTGACAAATTGACCACGAGAAGGGGCGATGCTCTTGAAATTCACCACTGTAAAGGCACACCGGAGGAAGAAAAACATATAATGCCCAATCCAGCTAGGATCCGTGTACTGTGCAGACCTAATCAGGAATGACAAAGNAAAAAACCAAAAAAAAAAAAAAAAATACACATTGGGACGTCTGAGTGGCTCAGTGGGTTAAGCGTCAGACTCTAGGCTTCAACTCAGGTCACAATCTCACAGTTTTGTGAGTTCGAGCCCCACGTCTAGCAGAGTCGGTGTGGGATTCTCTCTTCTCTCCCTTTCTCTGTGCCCCTCCCCTGCTCACGCTGTTTTTCTCTCTCTCTCAAAATAAATAAATAAACTTAAAAAAAACCCCACAAAGACATATACCTATGGAGAACTGGAATGTGGGCTAGGAACACATCCCAAGATACATAAGAATTTAGTAAAGGTGACATCACAGATAAATAGGGAAAAGGAGGATTACTCAAGACACACAGTTGGCATAACTGTTCTACTGTTTGGAAAAAAACTGAGATCCTCGTCTTCCATCATATAATAAGAAATTCCAGAGGGGTTAAGGAGATAAATATAAAAATGAGTCGGTTAAAAAAAACTGGAAGAAAATGTAGATGAATATTTATCTGGCCTTGGGGACTGGGTAAGATATTCTCAGAATAAAATCAAAGGAAAAATAAATAAATAATTCAGTAGATGTGACTACACAAAAATGTACAATTCTGTATGTAAAAAAAATTCACAAAACTAGAAGACCAACAACCTAATAGACACAAAGTATTTCCAACAAATAGGACTTTAACAAATATGACTGAAAAGGAGATTAACCTTGTTAGTCTTTTAAGAGCTCCTACAAAGCAATATGAAAAACACAAATACCTGAGTTGAAATTTGACATTTCAATTCTTTTTTTTAAGTTTTGATGTTTTATTTATTTTATTTTTTAATGTTTATTTATTTTGGGGAGAGAGAGAGAGACAGAGGGCAAGCAGGGTAGGGGCAGAGAGAGTGAGAGACCCAGAATCCGAAGCCGTCTGCAGGGTCTGAGCTGTCAGCGCAGAGCCTGAAACGGGGCTCAAACCCATGAACTGTGAGATCATGACCTGAGCCGAAGTCGGATGCTCAACCAACTCAGCTACCCAGGCGCCTCACATTTCAGTTCTTAACATTTCAAAATTTACCATGTCACACTCACAGAAAATTAATAGAAAAACAATCACTTGAAGTCGCAAAACCATCACTCTAACTAGGGATTGAAGAAACAGTAAGTCAGTTGTATTTCCCATGATGGCCCAGCACGTGGTAAACACTTTGTAAAGATTTGTTGACTCGTTCAGATTAAAAAAAAATAATAATAAGTAAGAAAATCCCACTGGCAATTTGTAGGATCACATGCCAATGCAGGAGTCAGCAAAGGGGTCAGCAAACTGTTTCCTCAAACTATTTCCGTAAAGGGCAGACAGAAAATATGTTGGGGTTTATGAGCCATACAGTCTCTGTTGCAACTATTCATCTCTGTCCTTGTAGGGCGAAAGCAGCCACAGACCAGACAGACGTCAACGAAAGAACATGACCGTGTCCCCAAGATGCGTCCTTTGTACAAACTTATATGTGAATTCCATATAATTTTAACTTGTCATAAAATATTATTCCTCTTTTGATTTCTTTCCCCCACCCATTGAAATGTGTAAAAAAAAACCCATTGTTAGCTCATGGGTGTGGTGCACAAACAGGTCCCGGGACAGATCTAGCCTGTGGTTCATAGACTGGCCTGTCCTAAAGCAATATTTCTGGAAATCAATTTAACACTATGTATCAAGAGACTTTGGAAAGGCTTTGACCATACACAGGTTGGCCAGTATTAAAATAATCAGGTACAAATACTTTTTTAGTTAAAAAATTAAAAGTATATCCTCTAATCCCTGATTTTCCCAATAATCCCCTTTCTAGGAATTTTTTTTATTTAAATTTTTTTAATGTTTATTTATTTTTGAGACAGAGAGAGACAGAGCATGAGCAGGGGAGAGGCAGAGAGAGAGGGAGACACAGAATCTGAAATAGACTCCAGGCTCTGAGCTGTCAGCACAGGGCCTGACGCGGGGCTTGAACCTACGAACTGTGAGATCATGACCTGAGCCAAAGTCGGACGCTTAACCGACTGAGCCACCCAGGTGGCCCTCGAGGAATTATTTGTAAGGAAAAAGAAAATGTGGACACTCAGAAATTTTTACAAGGGAGCATGTAAACATCAACAGAATGGGGATGGTCAAGTGCACCCTGATACATTTATACAGTGAAATACTGCGCAGCCATAAATCTTTCCCAAAAAAAACATGTATGATATGCGAAGAATGCTCATGATATAAAGTTATGTGGAAAAAACCCAGAACACAAAATGCATATATCCTAATTTTTCAAAACATATGTAATAATTTATATAGATAGAAACGTGTATATGCATAGAAGAATGAAGGAAATGAATTAAAACATGAATAGAACTCTAGAAGCTGGGTTCATGGGGTCATTACATTTTTCTTTATTCTTTTGTTCCAATTCTCCAGAAAGAATCCTTATTACTTTTGTAATAAAGAGAATACACTGGATCGCCTGGCTGGCTCGGTCGGTGGATGGAACATGTACCTCTTGATCTGAGGGTTGTGAGTTCCAGCCCTGTGTTGGGTGTAGCAATTGCTTAAAAATAAAACCTTTAGAAAAAGAAAATTCCCTNTTAAGTCACGTAGAATATTCAGAGAAGAAAAAAAGAAAATCCTTTCGAATGCCACCTAAATGTAAAATCTTGACAAAATCTGCAATGAAAACCAGACCTAGGCAACTGAAAGTCGCCAGGGTCTAAAATTCATGCAAAATCACCACAGGAGGGGAAAAAAGTTCTGATCAAAAGCAGCTGAGACCCGGAATCTCCAACTGCCCCTGCACTGAACACATCCAGAAAAAGAAGCTCGAGATACAACGGGCTGCCTTGGGTCCTTGTGCTCCGTGGGGCTGGTAGTGGGGACACAGATAGCTCCTTGTTCCTACCCCCGGACACTCCCCACCCTCCCCCAAACAATAAACCATGAAACAACCCTTGCCTCAAGCTTTGGAAGGACAGAATATTACCACCAAGGCTTGCTTCTTTGTTATAGTGTGGAAGAGGTATGGCTTCTCTCTTCCAAGTGTTACGGTAGCCATTTACGCCTAGATGCGTCGTTTTGCTAGAGAGAGGAGTTAGGGCAGTTTAAAGAGATGGAAAGTTCCCTTAAGCACACTTTAACGGTTTCACGGTTTGGTCTAGAACCTGACCCATACACAGTGTGTGGCTATCCTCTGGAGAGCTTACTGTGTACCTTTATATTAGTTGCTTCCGTTAACTCTACTAAGAAACCAACGAGGAGGACTTTTCCCAACATTAAGCAATTGTCACACCAGTCAAGGTTTACCAGATAAGACCCAGAGGGCTCAAATAGTTTGCCCAGGGCCATCTAGGTAATAAGAGCCAGGTTTCAAATCTTTTTTTTTCTTTTTAAGTTTATTTATGTATCTTGAGAGAGAAAGCACGAGTGAGTGAGGGAATGGCAGAGAGAGAGGGAGAGAGATAGAATCCCAAACAGGCTCCACCCTGTCAGCGCAGAGGCCGACTTGGAGCTCGAACCCACGAACTGTGAGATCGTGACCTGAGCCGAAGTCACTTAACTGACCGAGCCACCCGGGTGCCCCTCAAATCTTACTTCTCAGTTTTAGGCGTCAGTGGCTAAAATACATCTAATTTTAAGAAGAGGCAGGGCAGAGCCCAAGTATTACCATCAAACACACCAGGGTTCAAGGTTCAAGATCATAGTACGAGTTGATTTCTCTTGGCTTCAGTTTTCTCACCTATAAAAATGGGAAAAATAAAACCTACCTCTCAGAATTTTTGCAAGTTCAAAAATAATATAATGAAAATACCTAGTCCTCAATAAATGGTCGCTATTAAGAGAACACAACTACATGTATCTATATATGTATTTTATTTTTTACTTTTTGCTAAGTCAAAGCTTAGTCAGAAAGTCTCTTCCAGGAAAACAAAAGAAAATTAAAATCAGGAAATTCCTTAGATAACTTGGGAAAAGGCTTTTTCGTCCTTTCATTTCCCAGAGATCTTTAATCCTTTGCTTTTCTATTTAAGATAAGGGAAACATGTTTGGGACACCAGGTTGGAAAGTGGGGGTAATTTATAGCATGTTTATACTTTAAAAATCAAGTGTAAACTCTCTGAGACCACAAACCACTGTGCATGGTGCTTTTCTAGAAGAGCAGGAGCAATAAACATATTCCTGTAGGAAGACTCCGTCTCGCAGAGCCCATGAAATGAGCCGAAGGAGAATCTTCTACCCACAAAGAGGAAGGTGGTAACGTCCTTCACTTCCTTTGTGGTTTTAACCTAAACCACAAACTCCTCCCTTTTAGCTATAAGTCGTTTCTTTACATCCTTTCAGACGTGTGTTAGCATTCTCCCACCTAATATGTCACTCCCTTCTCTGCCATATGGATAAAGATCATATGCTTCCCTTCCTCTGAAGAAAGTGTCTCCAGCACACAGGAATGGTTTTGAGCTGCTCTCACAATCCATGTATTCTATAGCTGCCTGCATGGGAATCTGTTCCCAGAGACCTCTGGAAGATTCCAGAGTTCTTCCAATGCCCAGGCCTGTGGCTTGAAGGCAGAGAGGATGAATAAATGTACTGTACATCACTTAGGCAAAAGAGGAGAAGCTTTCTCTTCCAAAATGAATGAGAACATCAGGGTTTCCAGCTGGAGACAAATGGAGGAAATATAACGTCCTTGTTTTGGCTTAGGTTTTTTGGTTTTTCGTTTTTGGCCGGGGTTTTTTTTGTTTTTGTTTTTGTTTTTTTGTTTTGTTTTGCTTTGCTTTGCTTTGCTTTGCTTTGCTTTGCTTAGAGGGGAAAGAAGGATGAATGAAAGGGGGAAATAAATGCGATGCTCAAGCCAAGGAAAGGAAAATCAGAAAATACCCCCAAAGTGTTGGTTCAGGAAGGTGGGCAGACAGCTGTCTCCTCAATGCTGCTGTGGTTCCTGAGTTAATATTTGCCAGACTTAGCATTCCTGTGAGTGCCGTTGGGATAATGGGCCCCACTCAAGCATCACGTGAGTTCCCCATCTCAGCCGAGGGACAGGATTTCAACCATATCACACACAGCTCTCATTACTTGTTAGAAAATGATCTTACTGAGGAAAGCAGCACAAACCATAAACACATTTACTTAAGAAGGCAAAGCTGTTAGGTGTACCCCTCAAAGTCATGACTGACACATTGTGCTGGTCTTTGCTGCCCATGTCCAAGTCCAGAACAGCATTTCCTAAGAGTGGATCCAAGAGCCACTTCAGGTCATGGGCTATGTTGTGAGAGGGGCACTCTTGGGCTTAACTTTCTTTCCTGAAGGGGTAGAATAACCATCATATTTTAGGGACGAATTTACTAAGTACCGTCTATATTGACATGTTACTATTCCAAATTGTAGACAAAAAGAAATTTCTCTGCCTTTGAGAAGTTTATGGTCTCGCTAGGGAACCAGTGGGCCAAGAATCTGGATTCTAAAGCTAGAACCATTAGGTCCATCCTCACCGGCGCCTTCCCTCCATCTTTTGGGTTAAACAGCAACAATAACAACATTGAGACCTGGGGAGGCTGAGTCACTGTCCTTGATCACTCAATTAGTAAATTTGCAGAGACGGAACCCAAGTTTTCAAACTCCAAGACTGAGGACGCTTCTCTCCTACTGTGCATATACTTCAGAAGGAAAAGCTAGAACAAGGAACTGCACAAGTTACTGTGATAGGAGCCACATGTACAGAAGGATTATGGCATACAAATAAAGGGAATGCAAAGTCTGAATTGAGTTAGTCCAGAAAGGTTTCTTTGGAGGAGGTTCTGAAGGGTGTGATGTGCAGCACTTGTTAGAAACTCAGCTCCATCAACAGCCATTTCTGAATGCCTAATATGTATGAAGCACTTGACATAGAGAGGAGGAACGCAGTAAGATGAATATCACACGGTCCCTGCTCTAAAAGACAACAGTACTACTAAGTTTATTAATGGCAGAAGGGGAGTAACTGAAGTCACAGTTATTAGCCAGCAGGAGGAGAAAGGCAGATTGTTGGAAATAATGTGAAGGCAAGGAAAAACTGGCCAGGAACCAGGAGGGGATACACTTGGAGAGGGAGATCTCGAAATGTAGTGAAGTGTCACAGAGGAGGAAGGTTTGCTAGATTTAAGCCAGGTAAAAGGGGAACAACCAATTAACTTCTAAAATATTTGGAGTTTGTCCTTATAGACATAATGTCTTAGGTAGCTAGATTCACTCGGAGCTTGATATCATGAAAACATTAAACACACGCACACGTGCACACACGCACATGCAAAACCTTGCAAGCACTGCTCCAAAGCTCATACTGGTCAAATCCCAGAGACAAAAGGTGCCTTAGAGACTGATCCAACATCTCATTACAAATGAAAAGATCAAGATCCAGAGAAACAAAGCAAGAACTTACTTTTCCACTAAGGAAAGCAAAAAGTGTCGGGTCCCAAACTAGAATCAGTTTGTTCCAGTTCTCTTGGGTATATTGTCTAAGCCAAAAATTGGGACACAAAATACAAGTGCATTTGTAAGCATAATGGAGCAGAATATTCAAAATGAAGACAAAAGGTTACTGTGGTCCTAGATGATGTTTCCAGAACATTCCATCGCATTGGTCTTTTTGTTTGCCAAAGGCACGTTTCAAAAGAAAACATAGTCGACTCCAAGTCAGAAGAGATTTCCACAGCCATAAAAGAAGCATCGGAGTCTATCTCCATCCAAGGTGAGCCCTTTGTGAAAAAGGAAAACCACAGGGACTCTAGACACGTCTTTGATAAACAAAATGAGATGATAAATAAGACCATCAGTTCCCAGGGCACCAGGTTTTCTACAAAGCCTAGTATGCGTAGGGCTCAATAAATTCTAAATATAAACTATAGCAGGCTGATGATGACCTTGGCTGGTGTACTCCTTGGATATCATAAGACCGCAATAAGTTTAACCTGGTTTACCTATTACTTGTATAAATGAAATCCAATTATTTTAATATCATGGTTAGATCATTTCTGGTTATTTAAAAGCCAAAAAAGGGGCGCCTGGGTGGCTCTGCCCGTTAGGCGTCCAACTTCAGCTCAAGTCATGATCTCATGGCCCGTGAGTTCAAGCCCTGCGTCGGGCTCCATGCTAACTAACAGCTCAGAGCCTGGAGACTGCTTGGGATTCTGTGTCTCCCCCTCTCTCTCTCTGCCTCTCTCCTGCTCATGCTCTGTCTCTCTCTGTCTCAAAAATAAACATTAAAATTTTTTAAATAAAAAATACAATAAATAAAAGCCAAAAAACGCCCCAAATATCAGTGCAATACTTTAGGAAGCTTAGTGAGTTATTCTTGCACTAAAATAATCATCCAAGATATACACCAAGACCCGTCCACACAACGTAATGTAATGATGATGTCCTGTATATAAAAGAGACTTTTCTCTTTTGGCGGGACTAGATTTGCATGAATTCATCCTCACTCTTTCACCTAACTCCTGTAGTAACGGGGACCAGCCGCAGGTCAAGTTGCTAACAGTGACGGGAATGCATCACCGCCACCTCATTATGCTGGTTACTCAATGAACGGCCTTGTAGAAGCATCATTCTAAGACTTAGTCAGAGCAGAAAAACCCAGGAAGATTCAGGACTCACGCTTGATGATGTCATTATTGTCATAAGTGAAGAAGCATTTCTCATTCATTAGTCTCAGTACTGTTAGTACCATTCAAATTTCAGTGTATCGCCGCAATGTTTAGTAGTTTTGTTTAAAAATAGACTCACACAGCTTTGTGCTTTTGGTTTCTATGTATTGAATTTCTCATTCTCACTTCCTGCCTTGGCCTAGACTAGGAAGTGAGCTAATTCACTGTTATGATTCAGTGCATGCTACGGTGTTGGGTCAAGAAATAACGCCTTTCAAAATGGATATATTTGCATATGCACAGAATATCTCCAGAAAGGGATATGCAAAACTGATTACCTCTGAAGTGGCTGAGGGATGGGGTAAGGTGGAAGGGGACCTTTTCACTTACACACTTGGTGAACTTTATGCTTTGTGTATCATCTACTCATTTGCAAAAAAAGAAAATTATTTGCATAAAAAATTTTAATGAATAAACAAATATTCCTGTTGAGTTTCTTTAATATTTTTTTAACATTTATTCATTTTTGAGAGACAGAAAGAGACAGAGTGCAAGCGGGGGAGGGGCAGAGAGAGAGGAAGACACAGGGTCCGAAGCAGGCTCCAGGCTCTGAGCTGTCAGCACAGAGCCCGACACAGGGCTCAAACCCGTGAACCGCGAGATCATGACCTGAGCCGAAGTTGGGCGCTTAACCAACTGAGCCACCCAGGCACCCCAGCTTCTTAATTCCTAAATATGTTTCAGCAGTGACCAAGAGTAAAGAGCAGATGATTTCCGGGGTGCCTGGGTGGCTCAGTAAGGCAGCCAATTTCAGCTCAGGTCATGATCTCACAGGCTGTGAGTTCGGGCCCCATGTTGGGGCTCCCCAGCAGCAAAGTAAAAATTTTTTTTAATTCCTGAGAATTCTGAGAAATGCAAATCAAAACCACAATGAGATATCACCTCACACCTGTCAGAATGGCTAAAATCAAAGCCACAAGAAACAACAAGTGTTGGCAAGGATGTGGAGGAAAAAAGGAAAACTCGTGCACTGTTGGTGGGAATGCAAACTGGTGCAGCCACTGTGGGAAATGGTATGGAGGTTCCTCAAAAGTTAAAAATAGAATTACCATATGATCCAGTAATGCCACTACCGGCTATTTCTGAATGAATATGAAAACACTAATTCAAAAAGATACATGCACCCCTATGTTTATTGCAGCATTATTAACAATAGCCAAGATATGGAAGCAACCCATATGTCCTTCGATAGATGAATGGATAAAGATGATATGATATATAGATACAATGGAATATTATTCAGCCATGAAATCTTGCCATTTGCAACGACATGAATGGAGCTAGAGAGCACAGTCCTACACAAAATAAGCCAGTCAGAGAAAGACAAATACCATATGATTGACTCATCTGCCGAATTTAAGAACCAAAACAAACAAAGAAAAAAAGACAAACCAAAAAAACAGACTCTTAACCGTAGAGAACAAACTGATGGTTACCAGAGGGGAGGTGGCTGGGGGATGGGTGAAATAGGTGACCAGGACTAAGAGTACATTTATCATGATGAACCCCGAGTAATGTACAGAATTGTTGAATCACTATATTGTACACCTGAAACTAATATAACACTGTATGTTAATTACTCTGCAATTAAAAAAAATAATTCCTGAGAATTTTGTGTCGCCATTCAAAATAACTAGACATTCTTGGGGTGTGCCAAGAACCACAGATGGCAATCACTGAAATCCAGAATCTGAAGGTGCTCGCCACATTTAAAAAAATTGTCTGAGTCCAATGATATATAAATGCACATAAATTCTATCTGGTTTACTCAAATTCTCTTGCACTTATTAGATCCAATTATGGATTACGTGAGTATGGACAAAAATCTCTACGTTGTAATATAAGTAGAAGCATCAAATGGATAAATATGGTGAATGGTTAAGGGATCTATTGCAAAATTGTAATGTAGCACTTCGAAACGAGAGGGAAGAAAAGCTATTCTCTGATCCCTTGCCAAAATAAATATTCATTGTATGTACACACTACCTGGAAGCTTAACTTCAGAATTTTTTTTTTAAGTTTATTTATTTATTTTGAGAGAGAACGCAAGCAGGGAGGGGCAGAGAGAGAGAAGGAGAGAAACCCAAGCAGGCTCCGCATGGTAAGCGCAGAGCCCCATGTGGGGCTTAAATTCATGAACCGGGAGATCATGACCTGATGAGCGGAAATCAAGAGAGGGAGGCTTAACGGACTGAGCCACCCAGGTACCCTCCCCCCAGCATTTTAAACACGAAAAAAAAAAGAAGCATGATGCAGCGGAAAACACAGACTACACCAGCACATAGAGCTGAGTTCAAATCACCCAACTTATCATTCTGACAATGCATTTAGCTCCCGTTTGTCAGACCCCTGTCCAGTCCCGGCTCTTGGCTAGGTGCTGGGCGCTGGGCACAGAGCAGGGGCAGAGGGACCCAAAATTATAATACAGCCAGGGAGGAAAACTACAGTGAGCTCCGCAGGGGCGAGAACCTGGCCTCGGGGTCAGAGGGAGCCTTCCAGAGGGGTGATTGATCGTTCAAGGTGCGACCTGAGGGGGTGACCTTGGAGTTAGCCTGCTGAAGCCACTCCCTAAAACAGGGATCGCGGTAGTTATACTCTGAAGATTTAAGAAGTCTGATATTGAAGGCGTTTAGGAGTTTCTGGGCACATAGTAAATGCTCAATAAGTGATAGCTGTTACTGTCTGCTCTTTTTGAAGAGTCCCCTCTGGGTTACGTATGAGACAGCCCCCAAAGTATAAAACCTACAAAATGTCCTTCCGCTAACTGCTTACGTTCTCCCGCACACACCGCGGGGCCGTGGAAGCAGTGAGGAGACAAGGGACCCATCCTCTCCGCAGGAAGGCCTTGGGCTCGGGGCTACACATTCACCATGACCATCAGGGCAGCCGCCGCCCCGTCTCCCCCCATTATTTTTTTGTCTCAGGGTTAACATGTTATAGGAGTCAGATCTGAAGTCCTGGTCCCCTCAAAGGCGGCTGTGTCTCCCTGTTTAATCAGACATGAAACAAATCGCGTGCTCCGGCAGAGGCGTACAAACACGCTTTAATTACAATATTGTAACACCAATTAGAGATCTATCTAATCGAGGACTCGGCACTTCCTGCTTGGATATTACTCCCATGTTGGGATAATTACTGCTAATTAAGCTTGGAACTAATTAGGCTAAATGATCTCATTTATACCAACAAAGATGACTTCTAGGAGTTCATAAGAAAAACTAGCGTGATTTTATCATTCCTGGACTATTTGGCATTTCACTCTGGAGATAAAAGGCCATTCCCTGCACTCAAGGTGCACCGGGAGCTTGTTCCTCTGGAATCCCCGTCCCAGATGGCAGTAGGATCTTCATTCGTCTCTACAGATTCTCCTCTACAAACAATAACAGGAAAACAGAGTCCACGCAAATCCACGGTGTCCCTCCACAAATGACAACCACAGTCTCAGGAAAGGTGGCCCCCAAAAGCAACCTGGTGTGGGGTGTCTGCCCTGTGCTTATCTTATGCCTGTGCTTCTCTCAGTATTCTTACCACAATCTTCACCGCTAAGAGTGAGGGTCTGGAGGACGGGCAGACAGATCTGGGTTTGGGTAGATTATTTATTCCACCAGAGCTGTAGTTCTGTGTCGCTAGCACAGGGATAATAATAACGCCATGTAGTGTCTCCATGAAGACTGGTGACATAACACACACGCGATGCAGGGCACGTGCTTGGCACACAGCAGCCCTCAGTACGTAGTGGGGATTTTTTTTTTCTTCAAGGCACCATAATACTCACTTCTGAACTCAGCCTACAGTTTACCTGTCCTGCTTTTCTTTCCTGGCCTCGTGTAGGGGGAGTGGGGAAAAAGCACATGACAGGAAGTTAGGGTGCTCGTTATATTCAGGTCTGTCTCTAACTAGCTGTGAGACTTGAGCACAAATCACTTCTCCTTCCAGGAAGACGACATTTTTCAGACTTAACCTTTAAGCGATGCGCCCCCATTTTAGAGATGAGGAAACTGAGACCTAAACAAATAATTTTTAGGGGCGCCTGGGTGGCTCAGTCGGTTGAGCATCCAACTCTTGATCTCAAGGTTCGTGGGATCGAGCCCCCCCATTGGGCTCTGTGCTGACATTGCAGAGACTGCTTGGGATTCTCTCACCCTCTCTCTCTCTCTCTGCTCCCGTGCGCTTTCTCTCTCTCTCTCTGTCCCAAAATAAATAAATAAACACTAAAAATTTTGACGGAAAAAAAGGATAAATAATTTCCACAAACAGAAACAAACAAGCAACAGAATAACAAAACCCTCACTGTTATTGAAGGACAAGGTCAGGAATTGAACCCAGGTCTCACTCCAGAGCCTACCCTCTTAATATGTTACACTGAATTGCCTTACTCTCCCTTCCCATCTGACATCTCCAAGGTCACTTCTGGCTAAGAATTTCTGTCTGTCACGGGATGAGCCTCTCAACCGTGTTCTTAGCCAGCAATCATCATCAACGAAGACATCTTTATTGCGTGTCTAATACACACTCCATCCTATGGAAAACGAGATGTCCCCCCCCCCAGTAGAAACAACCTGACAAACATATTCATTAGACCACTTGCCTTAGAATTCCTATATTGTGATAGACATTTGCCCCTATCTGAATTACATATTTTAACTCTTTTCACCTTGGAACTAACTTCCATCCATTTATGGAAAGTCTTTACACTGTCTTATCTGAGTGCTAGCACTTGGGTTTTAGCTTTTTTTTTTTCTGAGAAAAAAATTCTAGGGATTCTCTAGTTCTCTCTTATCTTTAGAGTCTAATAAAAGACTCCACAAATATGTGGGTATACATATGCACAGATTTTCTTGGCTGCAATGCTCTACCAGGGGAAAACAAAAACCAACAGACAAAGCCGCAACCTCTGTTCTTAAGTATTACAGAGGGTTGAAACCTTCAACTTGTGGACTTTTTCTTCTAGGAAGGTGTTAATAGGATCAAAGTGCAATACTGGCCGGTCACCTACGGTCGGTCTGTGCCAGTCAGGAATTTCCTGAGCTACTTGAGCAGCAGCTTATCCCGGAAGTGATTTCTATTGATGCTAGAAAAGGCTAGAATGTGAACACAATGGTTGCCTGACTCTTAGGAGCCTCTGCAGCAAAAGCCTGGTGTCAGTCAACCTGGCCTCTGGCCTGTGCTCCGCTGGAACGTAAACTCTAGGAGGACAGAGTTGTTTTGTACGGTGTTTCATCTCTAGGACTCAGAACAGGGCCTGCATACAGTAGATGTTTAATAAATGTATGTGGAGCCAATGACTAGACTACTGGGTTCTAGTGCAGGAGTTTGGGGGCAAAACCTAGGAACTAAGAAGGTGCCTTGTCTTTGGAGCGTTCTTCCTGCGTCCTCAACCCGCAGGGGCTGTGGAGGGAAATGGGGGTGGGATGCAGGGATGAGGGTGCTTTTTCACCTGCTGAGGAGGAGCCAGGGACCTCAATGTCACCTGGGGAGAGGAAGGTGGTAAACCCTGTCCGAATGCCCGGATCACAGAGCTCCTCCCAACGCGGAGGCCTGGCTTTGATGGAAGAGAAGGTCTCAGTCTGCAGTTGACTCTTAGGAGACTGACAAACACCGAACTACCCTTGCCTCTGTCTGCAGGGCTCCGCCCGGGGTGCTGTCAGCTCCGTCCCCCGCCTGCAGGGGGACATCAGTGATGGCTGATCAGAAAGCAAAGGAGAAAGAAGGAATAATGGATTTGGAACCAGAAAATGCAGGTCTCGGACCAGCAGCCTCACTTTCTTCCCACGTAAAATGGGGATAATGAGAGCAACCCTCCTCCCCTCCGAGCGGTAAGGACCAAAAGAGACAACAGGGCCCACAACTGATCACATACTGCAAATGTCATGTGACGTGAGTTATTTATTACCTCTCACCCGCTGATTGTCTCTCCGTGTAGTGGGACACGCTTAGGAATGTTTGTGACCCACTGTGTCCTCAGGGGCACCTGAGTGCACCCGGTGCGAATAGTCGGGTGGATGGGAACTACACAGGGGGTTTTCCTGAGACCGAGTACCAGTCTGTCTCCGCCAGGGATTAGTTCTGGCAGCTCATCCGGCAGGAGGGCCCAGGAGCTTTGGACCTAAGCAGCAGGTAACACACTTGGGGTTTTCCTGACCTCCGTTCCTTCCTTTGCTGAGATGGATTTATATGAATGAACACCTGTAGGAGCTAAGGACTGCCTTCCTCACTTGCTACTGGTCGCAAGGATTTGTTCCTTACCCTGGCTAAGAGCACGGCAGCCCTGACGAGTGAGGGACTCAGGGAGAGGCCCTTGGTCCCAGGGAACCCGAGTGTGACATATTACGAGAGCACACTTGTAAAGAATCCTGAAACAGAGCAGGTAGCTGCCTCCTGGCCCTGGCCTTACAAATGAACAGGAGAATGGGGCACCTGGCTGGCTCAGTGGAGAGAGCACACGGCCCTTGATCTCAGGGTTGTGAACGTGAGCCTCGTGTCGGGTGTAGAGCTTCCATAAGAGAGGAACAACAGGGGCACCTGGGTGGCTCGGTCGATTAAGCATCTGACCTCAGCTCGGGTCATGGTCTCGTGGTTGGTGGGTTCGAGTCCTGCATGAGGCTCTGTGCTGACAGCTAAGAGCCTGGAGCCTGCTTCAGATCCTATGTCTCCCTCCCTCCCTCTCTTTCTCTCTGCCCCTTCCCCACTCGCACTCTGTCTCTTAAAAATCAATATTTTTTTAAAAAAGAGAACAACAATAATAAAAATAATAAATCTAACAGTTGTTTAGAGGATGAAAAATGAACACATCTATTAATGAAGGAATAAATGCTCTCGCAAAATGAAGAAACTTTTTATCAGAAGGATCATGGTCCTGTTCTCCTGATTCTCTTTTTGTCTTTTGAATGAATACAGGGTTTCAATCTATCAGTTTTGTTTCCTTCATACAACTAAGATCATTCAGTTTCCTGTGCTTCTAGGACATGCCAGACAGAGTGGTGAGGGTGGTGAGGGAAATATTATGAACCCCCAAATCATGGCATAATGGGTCTAAGGAAGAAAGTGGGTAAGTCAACCAACCCCTTCACTTGACAGATGAGAAAACTGTGGCCCAGAAGTCTTACACAACGTGCCCAAGGCCACATAACTATGCTCCTCTGAAGACTGCATGTTGGGATATTTGCCTGAGAAAACATACCAGCTCTTCTCATCGGAGGCAAAAGAAAAACAAAAACGTTTTACATTTGTTGCTTTAGGGGGAAAAAAGTCAACGAAGTTGCCAAAAAACAAGGCTTCCCATTTATAGGCATCAGAAATAGCCCAGTGAATATGAGACTCTGAGCAACCAAGGACGGACTCCTGCCAATGACAGAGGTCCTGGGAAGTCACCTGAGGCAGAGATAAGAGGGAGTCCGTATCCCGTCTGTTCTCGTACCCCATCTGGCCAGGATGAGCCCCAAATGGGGCCAGTTTCTTCAGGACTGTGTATCTGTCCGTCCAGTCCCCTTTAAAGCATATGCCTGTCCCTGAAACTATCACCACTGTCATGTCAAGTATTTGTTAAAAAAGAATATGATGACACATTTGGGGGACCGAGGGGCTAGAATGCCTCTAGTAAGGACCTCATCATCATGCCCAACTTTAAAATGGGTCTTCCTTAAAGCTAATCTTTCCTGGAGGGATGGAAGTGGCTCTTGTTTAGAGGCGGGGGTCTGACTCACGTCTCTCCCCTGCATTCAAGCTTCTGCTCATTCATTTATTCATCTGTTCCGCTGGGGCTTACTAGTGTCTGTTCTGAGTCTGACATGAGGGTAGCTTTGAGAAGTTAGTAGCCCTGCAATGGAGGAGTACTTACTCTCAAGTAAATACCCACATCTCCACCCCTAAAGACCGGGTTACCTACCATTTTTCTTATCTGAAAAATCTTTACCTCTATTGGAGAAGTGGAGAGGGCCAAATTTATAACTGGATGGTTTAATGCATCTGATCACCCAACTAGAGCTAAAGTGAAGCAGGTAGGTTGGTGAGCAGATCAGAGAGCAGAAAGGTCAGAGCCACAGGAAGAGAAACGGTTCCATAAGCGTTTAGACAAGAAGGCAGATGCCACAGGTGAGATCTTGTTCATTCATTCAACCAGTATGTGTTGAGCATCAGGCAGGTGCCAGGCACTGTACTAGGGTTATAAGATTAAATAAGGGAACAGTCTTATCCTCAAGGATCTCTGGATTTAAAGGAGAAAACATGCACGTACACAAAATTATAATGGAACGAGAGAAGTCCCAAAAGGAGTATGTACGTGGTGCTCGATGGAGAAAGAAAATGCTGAATTTGGAGACATTTTAAGGGGGAGTCTTCAGACCCTCATGACCATTTGGATGTACAAGGTTAAGGCAGAGAAAGAATTCAATGAGTCCAAGGTTTCCAGCTTAAGGGCCTGGAGGAAAGGCAGTATTATTTGACTAGGAAAGGGAATACTGGAGGAGAGTCAGGCTTTTTAGATGAAAGCCAGTGTGTTTTGTTTTGCTCGAGGTGCCCATGGAAGACCAGGGTTGAAGTGTCCGTGGGTAGACGTTGAAAATGTGTCTGAAATTAGGGACAGAAAGCAGTCAATAATGTTGTGTTAAGGAGAGGGAATGGGCGAAGGGACAGGATGACGAAGAGGAGCAAATGGTCGAGAGCATAAATATGTAAGAATTTGAAAACACACCCCCTACCCCACAGACGATGAGGACGCAAATCTCCCACCTGCCCCACTTCAGACACACTGCTTCCACTTACGTCACAAACGGCTTGATTGTCAAATAGAAAAAGTGCTTCCCAGCCTGCGCCTTGTCCAACTGTGGGATTTGCACGGTTGACTCCTCCGTGCCTCGTTCAGTTCTCTCCCTGACGTGGCTTCTACGATCCCCCCTCTCTACTCCTCATCCTCCCTACTTTTTCTCAGCTCTCCTCTCCTTCTTCATCAAGGATCAGGGATCTACAGACTTCCATCCCAAGACCTGTCTTTTTCCCCAACGTGCTCTTCCTGGGTGATTGTCCATTATTTCAACGGCCACTTACAACATCTCTCACACCAACATCTCTAGCCTGGACATCCCGTGGAGCACAAGAGTTGGCACACAGAAGGCACACAATAACTGCTTGCTGAACTGAGCTGAGCTCTAACCGGATTTGTCCAACCACTAGCCCCGTTAGGCATCACCATCAGGGTGTCTCATAGAGTCTTCAGACTCAGCATGAACACAACCAATCTCCTGTGGTCGAGCCTCCTTTTTTAACCTCTATTTGTTCTTTGTGTTCAGAAAGTGGCACCTTGAATACCAAAGTGCCTAAACCAGAAACCAGGCTCTGGTTTCTAGACTCTTTCCACTCCTCATTCGCACACTATCTTGCAGACTCTACCTCCAATATGTTTTAAATATGCCCCTTCCTCTTTATTCTACCTGCCGGTAACCCTCACCACCTCTTCCCTGTTTCCCTGTGACAGTCTACTGGTTAATATCTCTGCCCTTGGCCTTGCCCTATTCCTAAGTACTGTCAGAATGATCTTAGAAGAAAAAGTTCAAATTCCTTATCATGTGACAAGTTTTGCCTCCACTAACCATGGCTCATGTCTTTCTACTTTCTCCAAAAAGAATCCTTCTCAAGAAGAGAGTTATTTACTGAGAAGACTTGGTTCTCAAATGGCTCCATGACCTTGCCTATTCTGATCCCTCTTACTGGGTGCCCTTCCTCTGCTTGCCTCTCTTCCCCATTTTTTCACCCAGAAGACACCTGTAGACCTATGAATCTCCAACTAAGAATTTCTCCTCCCCCGCCTCTCCCAGCTGCCTAGTGTTCACCTTCTCTCCTCTCGGCTCCTATTAATTTTTTTTTTTGCCACGTTATATAGGAGTGTTTAATTATCATTGTACAACACAGTGTGCTTCCTGCAGGAAGGACATTTATTTTATGATTCCTAGGGATCCTTCCCCTAACACAGAGGTGGGTATTCAGGGAATGACTGAATAAGTAAATGAATAATGAGAATGGTGAGGGAGACAGGACAGATGACTAAGAAAACCATGGTGNAAAGAAGAGCACAGAACTCTTGATCTTGGGGTTGTGAGTTCGAGCCCCACATTGGGTGTAGAGATTACTTAAAAAAAATAGAATCATGGGCAAAATGTAAACATATGCATGAGGATCCACTTAAAGAAATCCATCTTCTCTTGGACTGCCCTCTGATCTGGGCCTAGACAGAAAGAGGCCTTTCTTCAAAGATGTCCTCAAGTCTAATAATTTCATTTACTAAGTCTTTTTAGGAAGATCTGTGGGAAGGAAGGAAGCAGGTAAAAGAGGATTGTTAACAGGTTGCCTGAATTTGTGCTCTTTTTCATCTGATCCCTTTGTTGTACTTTATAAAAAAAAAGTGAAAGCCTCCCTCTCCAGTAAGCATATAAGAAATTGCCAACAATTATTATTTGTTCTGTGTGGATCCGAGTGAAACGACTAGGAAACTTGTTTGGTTTGGCTTTTGTTCCCCCATCTTTCCGGTTCACCATTGCCTAGGTAGGAAATGGAATGCAAGAAGGGATTTAAGCATTGTTAGAAGTTGGACCAAATGGTATCTCATCTCTGAAACTTCCCAGTGACATGAAGTCTGGCATTCTGTGTTGTGTGGGTCAATGGGGCATTTGTTATGAAAAATTTGCTCTGTCGGGTTTTAAAGTCTCTCAAGGCCGCGGAACCACATCTCTCGAAAGATCGTTTGACCACAGTTTTGCCCTAAAACACTTCAATCCTATGACACAGCGCTCTTGGTGAGAGGCAGTATGACTAGAAGTTTCTTGGAATGAGAGGGTAGCTTGGATGTCTAAAAAGATAAGGCATTGGCTCCAGAGGTAGGTGGGATCATTAGCATATCTCAAGCTTGATATGCAAGGGCTTCCATTCTTTAGAGGATGAAGCCTGCTTTGTCAAGGGGTTTGCTAGTGTTTATGTGTGCAACCGAGTTGCAGAGCAGGCTGCGTGCAATTTGAAAGTGCAATTATTAGGGCTGAAATGTAACCTAAAATTCGAAATAGAGAGCCAGCAGCACAGTGGAAAGGCAGTCAGACCTGCTGGGTCACTAGCAAAGCCACCCTCAAAGTAGATAAGGGGATCTCTGCCTTAGGAGGAAGGAGAGACTAGTTCCTGAGATTGGGGTGGGGGTGGGGGTCCCAGGACAAGAACAGATTTAGGCTTCATTATGCAGGAACACTACTTGCTTTCACTTCTTCTGGTCTCATTATTTCAACCCATGTTCTCCTCTAACAGAGTTAGGCATTATTCCCCACTGAGGGTTACATGCCAAGTTTGATGCTTTAAGAAAACACTGATTTTCAGATCATTAATTGCTGAGGATATTTGGGGGGTTTTGATGAAACATTTTCTCCTTGCTTTTACTTGACTCAGAAATAAATGAATGGATCCCATTTTGTTCCCCCCCCCCCCCTTAATTTCCCTTAGGCCTATACTGAATATGTGTGAAATGTCAACCCAATTAGAATATTTTGGAAATAAGTTATCTATAACCTCGAAAAGCAGGCCAGAGTAGAATTCTCTTCTGGAACTTACTGATGATATGACTTGGTCCACACACATGTACGGAGGGATAAAGCAACCACACAGTGCAAATTTTCTCACACACCTCCTACTTCCAATGTACCTGTTGCCTCTAGAAATGCTTTAAGCCAACCAGAGCCTTTGTCTTGATGATAAATTTAAAAAACATGTGGGCCCCCCTCCCCCATATCTTCACAAACTGTTAATACACTGATTGTAGGCTCTCTCTGAAGATGAATGAGAGGGATAAGATTTTTAAAAAACAGTCGTTTTGGGTTATAGCAAACTGGGAAACACAAGTATTGTGTTGGTTATCTAGGACAGGGCTGGCAGCTGGTGAGAAGATAGGGGTGGAAATGAATAGAGCTGGAGGGATGGAATTAAACATCTATTGGGCACCTACTATGTACCAAGCACTACTTAGCATTTTACATCCATACTGCATGTAAGCCTGGGGAATAACAATCCCCATTCTAACTTCCCTAGCAGTTGGCTTAAAGATCAATATTTCATGATTTAAATAAGTGCAAAGATGAAGTGAAGCCAATCTCAGTAATTTGAGCTGGGCTGGGGCATTGATTCAAATTCTGCATCATGGAGTACTCTGGCCCACAAGGCAGCCATTTTCTAGGGCACTCATAACTTAGAGGCAACACGCAAGAGCATGCTCTCCGGCTTTCAGCACATCTTCACTGTGACAAAGTCGGGGGTTCACCAGTAGCACTTGGCCAGGCAAGGGAAGGAGGCTGAACGACAGTAGAAGCTACTTGCAAATTCTGTCTCAGGAATATCTTCTTCTGAGATGGACCATATTCGCAGCCTGCCAAAGGAATATCATCAGCCTACTCTACTACTCACATGTCCACGGTTACACCCTGAAAGGAGCAGTGGAAATCCACGGAAGAGTTGTATGGGCTCGAGCGAGTGATCTCACCTCTTTGGGCTTACATTTTCTCACGTGTAAAATTAGGAAGTTGGAGTACGTGATGGCTTACAATTCTTGATATTCTATCATAAAAGCATTGGCAAATACATTAGGTTTCAGTTTCCTCATCTGAAGAACAACTAGCTTGGCTTTATTGTGGCTATGAGAAAGCATGGAAAAATGGAACTCGGGAAAATCAACAACGGTGCTATTCCACAGAACTTCCTGCAAGGCTGGAAGGTTTCTAGTTACATTGTCCAACATGGTGGTCATTAGCTACACGTGGCTACTGAGTTCTTGAAATGAGGCCAGTGTAATGGGAAAACTGAGCTTCAAATTTTATTTCACTTTAATTAATTTAAACGTAAATGGCTACATGTGGATACTGGCCACCATATTGGATAGGGCGGTTATCAACTTCATTGTAAGCAAGAACTTTAAGTATAAAGACAAAAGATTAAGGGAGTGGTTTGGGAGTTCTTTCAACTGAAGAATAAAGAAAGGCATGAGTTTAATTTAGACAATTTGCAGACAGAGCAAGCACTATTATTGTATTAGACCTCTGAAAAGAACGCTGGACTCTCATTTTGTAATGGTGGCAATGATAACAATATCTTACAATTGTATATAAATCTATGCTCTCCAAAGTTCTTTCATGGCTATAATTTGATCCTCACAATAAGCCCGTGATGTAGAAGACAAGTAATATTATCTCATTTTACAGATGAGGAAATTAAGACCTGGATGCTTGCCCAAGGTCACAGGCTTCAAACAAAAATGAAGTTGAAATCTGAAGCAATCACTTCAGACTGCATTTTCTCCATTTCCTTTCTCAGACAGAACAACCTCCAATCCTTCCTCTCGCCCAACTTCACCAGCAGAAGTGGGAACAAATTATATAATCCTTTTAAATATGATAAGAAGAAGAAAGATGAGAAAAAGCAAGGGACTTGATGATCTGCCAACTAGATAATCAAACCCTGAAAAAAATCAAGAGTTAGTGGTATGTCTTATAAGAGAGGGAAAGGCGTACAAAATGATGTCCCACTATGTGCCAGGCATTTTGCAGATTAGAGCTGACAGAACCAATTCCATAAGGAGTGATCTCAGGAGGATTTTGTGATTGGGAAACTTCCTAGTCTGAGGTCACACACCTATTGAGTGGTATAACCAGGATTCTATGTTACAGCTCCTGTCTGTCTGCAAAAGTCACATCCACGTTCAAAAATAAGGAAAACCCCCTCCCACACCTCATCACAGAGGATGCTGTATGGCAGTTACGCATGCAGGCTTTGGAGTCTCCCAGACTCAGTGGGAACCTCAGACCTGACATTGCTCATGGGATTTATGGTTCTGGGTCTCAGTTTCCTCAGGGCAAACCCAGGGAATCTTTTTACCTGCCTTCCAAGGTTTTGAGGCGGACTTAGTGAACTAATTTCTGAAAATACTTAGTATTAGTGCCTGGTTTAGTGAAGAGTAGTTATTACTATTTCACAATCTTATTGAGATGCTTGCAGACTCTGTCTGCAATTCTAAAACAGGAATTTCAAAAACTACTTCAGACCAGGTAGCGTTTTTGCTAAAGTCTACCAAGTGGACAATCTCTGGAGGACAAGAAACACTCACTTGGCCCCTGTAGGTTAAGTTGGACACTGTAAGTTTAGGATCAGTGATTAAGGCAGAAGCAGTGACAAGATGCCTTTGCTCAAAATGGCCCAGGAGCTGACTGTTCCCGACTCTCCAACTCCTGTGAGACAAACAGCAGACATGGTCTTGTCCTGAGCTCTCACGCCACATCCCTACTCCTCGCTGCCCATCTCTACGTGAATGTGACACCTGCATAAAAAGCCAACATACCCTTGGAAGAACAGATTCTCATTCATTCATTCCTTCACTTGACATCTATTCATGAAACACCTCATACATGCCCAGCTTGGTTCTAACAGACTCTGGCCATGAACAAGACACACTCCTAGAGCTTGCTTTTGCTGGAGGGAAACAGATACAAACAAAGGGAACAAACAAATAAGAGCATTTCAGATGATGGTAAATGCTGTGAAGAATAAAAAGCAGGATGATGTGATAAAGAGTGGCTGTGGGCAAAGGGTATGGTAATTGATTGGGTAGGAAAGGCCTCTCCTAGGAGATGACATTTAAGCTGCGTCCTGACTGACAAGGAAGGGCCACATAGGTGAAGATCTGAAGGCAGAGTGTTGTAGGCAGAGGGTATAGTAAATGCAAAGGCCCTGAGGCAGAAATGAACGCTGGTGCATTTGAGGGACTGCCAGGTAGCCAATGTGGCTAAAAAGAAAGGAAGGGAGAGTGCTAAGAGATAAGGTTAGAGCAGACCAGGGGCCAGCTCGGGTGGAGCTTACGCTGGGCGGTGGTAAGAAGTTTGGGTTTTATTCTAAATGCAGCGGAAAGCCATTTGGATATTATTAAGCAGGGAAGCAATGGGATCTGATTTGCCTTTTAAAAAGATTACTCCTAATCCTGCCGTCTCCTTGTCCAAACACGTAAGTGCGAGTGCGCAAGTGCACGCCCAGTTTCTCTTAAGAGCGGCATCATTTTGCCAGTTTTCTGCCATGTGTGAGTCTATCCCCACCCCCGTTCAATCTGTTGCCAAATCCTACCAGGTCGGCCTCCAGTGTCTCTCTGAAGCTCAACCCCCCTTTGCATTTCCACTGCCATCACCCCAATCCCAGTCCTCAAGCCTTCGAGCCAGAAAGACTTCAGTCGCTCCCGCACTGGTCTTCCGGGCTCTCATCTAACCCTCTGCAACCCACCCCACACACCACAGCCAAATAAATCTGCCCAAACTAAAGATCTGCTCAAGAACTTTCAATGGCTCCCCATTGCCCACAAAACGAAGTCGTAATTCTCTAACCCAGTTTTCAAGACCCTCCACCACGTATCCTAAACTGTGTCTCTGTCCATACTCCCCTACTTCCTTCTATGCTTTGGCCAAACTCGTCTATTTGCTCTTCTCAGAATGTGCCTGCATTTCCTCCTGTGGTTTCCTGGGTCTGAATGGATGCTTCCTCCAGTCATATCCGTTGAGATCCTATACTGCTCCACCCCTGGAGTCGAGTGATACCATCTTCATGATGCCTGCTCTGTTCTTTCTGAGTAGATGTGACCCTCCCACAGGATTCTGTCTGAACCTTTTTAAAGCATTTATTACCCTGTTCTTTGTATTACAGCTCTCCGCATATGTCTTACTCCTCGACTAAATGATTAGCTCCTTGAGAAGGATGATTGAAGCTTCATTTTTTTATGCTTGTTAGTTCCTAGCAGAGAACATAGCATGCAGGGGGTGTTTAATAAATATTCATTGAATGAATGAATGAACAAACGAATAAATGGACAAATATACGTAGACTCATCTTTAGGCAGCATTGCTCAATGAGATGATTTTAGAAAATTATGAATAATCATAAGAGGGAACAAGAAGAAGGGTCTAGCCCTTTAATCTTCACCATAGCATCTAAGGGCTCCTGGGAAACACAAATAAGCATGGAAATAGGTTTCCATTGTTTTACATGGAGTGGATGTCAGGAAAAAGTCACTTGGGAGTTGCTGAAAATTATGCACTCTGTTAACAGTGCCCTAGGACATAGATTCCGTGTCTGGGGCTCCCACTACCCATAGTGCTTCAATCCCCAAGGTAGGTTTAGGGAAATAATGTAGAACCATTTCCCTTAGCAATTAATTTTGAGTCAAGCAGTTCCTTTTCAGAAAAAAAAGATAAAAGCTCCATCTAATTCCCTAATTTTTCTCTGTAGCATATTAGCATTCCAGAAAGCCAGAATTAGTGTGTTGGGGTTTACCTCCATCAATTGTGTTGTGAGTTCACTTATCTTCAGTGACTTTGCTTTGGGAGAAAGTACTGAATGAACTTCCTTACAGAGGAAGGAAATACTCTCTATTTATGTAGAAAATGGGCATATTTTCTGGGGAAGCAAGAAGGCAACCTTTCCTCACAACTCTCTAACGGGTCATGCATCGTTCTTGACTTGACTCTTTTGAGGAAAGGGGAAAACTAGATGTCCGTGTGGACTTTTTAAGCTATACATATCGTCAGAACATGGTTTCAGTGTGAAGCATCTGTTATTAATTATAGGCGAGAATCACGAAGCTCTCACGAAGCAATGGCACCTGTTTTTTTCCTTCCTAAGAGTTGACAAGACCCCTCCTGGAAGATTAAGGAATACACCCATGATTAGTCCGTCACTGAGGGAGACACGGGGTGGTTGATACTTGCTCGGGATGTTTTACCTCCCCTGGGCTGCCGCCCCCCCATGAATCCCATCCACACCAACACACCTTCTTGCCCACCAACAAGATTATACTAGTTGTGGGGATTGAGCCCCAGGAGTAGTTCCCTGTATCATTTCTGGTGTTTTTCTTTTCTTTTTAAACATCACAGTAGTAACTTATTCTGAAATATGAAGTCCTCGTAGCATGAGCAAGGCGTTCTAAATCTGGTGTCTAGAGTGTGTGTGTGTGTGTGTGCGCGCGCGTGTGTGTGTGTGACTTTATCACCAAGAGTTTGGGTAAACAGCCTTTTACCAGCTTCTTTAAAATCTCTGTTTTCTGGGCACCTGAGTGGCTCAGTTAGTTGAGCGTCCGACTTTGGCTCAGGTCATGATCTCATGGTTCGTGGGTTTGAGCCCCGCGTCGGGCTCTGTGCTGTCAGCTCAGAGCCTGAAGCCTGCCTTGGATTCTGCGTCTCCCTCTCTCTCTCTTCCCCTTTCTTGCTCATGCTCTGTCTTGCTCTCAAAAATAAATAAACACTAAAGAAATTTTTAAAAACTCTGTTTTCTCTGGGCCTAGTTTCTCACCGTTAGGACCCAGCTACTCAAATTGCCCAGAATGTCTAGGAAATCTTTTTCAAACACCATTTTCACATCTCTTTGCAAGACATCAATGGAAAGGTGAGGGTGTTAGTCCTATGCTTAGAGAGGAGTGAGGTCTCCACGCTCTTGCCTGTGTTTCCCCAAGGGAAGGAGGAAGAGAGTGAGATTCTATTATAACATTTGGCTTTTTGAGGTCAGAAGGGCTCTTCTGTAGCTCTGGAAAATGAGGTAGCATTTGCATCTCTGGACTGCAGCAAAGTAATTCACAATGGGTACAGCCACGCAGAGTGGATGGGACGGGGAAAACGGGGTGCAAATGCCACTCCTAACAAACAGGCAGTCCTGGGCAAGCGACACCCCCGAACTGGTCCCTGGTGGGGCTCAGTTTGCCCAGCGGTAATAGAAGAGCAGTATTATCTGCCCAGGTTACAAGGGATGGTGTGTGTGATGCCCCCGAGAGTCTTCTAGATAAGATGGAGACACACGGGGCCACAATGGAAGAATGTGGTGGATTGGTAACTCAGCAACTATGACTTCCCGACGCGCTCTGTCTTTGGCCCTGTCCTGCTCTGTGTGTACAGCAATGATTTAGTTAAAGCTATAGAAAACATTTTTAAATGTTTTCACTTGTGGATGTTACAAAATTGGGAGTCACAACAATCAAATTCAAACAAAAAACCCAAAGTCAAAAATCTTGAAAATGTCAGTTCTAACAAAAGGAATTTTTAAAAAAAATTTTTAATGTTTTTTAAAATTTATTNAACCGTGAGATCATGACCTGAGCCAAAGTCAGACGCTTAACCGACTGAGCCACCCAGGCGCCCCACAAAAGTAATTTTAAAAGTGATCAAAGCATAAACAACTTAAGTCCAACATACAAATTATAAAAAAGCCCCGATTGGGGCCCCTGGGTGGCNAGAACAGCGAAGATCTTAAGACTTCTCTGATGAAGTGCTGGGAAAATTGGATGTACTTACAGGTTGTAGGAAGAGAAGTGTGGTCCCTATAGCAAAGGAGGTGATCATTCTCTACTCCTATGGAGCAAAATGATCAATTCCAAATACCTCTCTGTAAGAAGAACACAGACAAACTGAGGTACATTCAGGAGAGTGGCCAGAGAAAGATTTCTGTACTATGTCCTATAAAGAACTCAGAATATTCAACTTGGAGAAAAGAAGCCTTACAGGGACTCTCAGAGCTGTTTCAAACATGGGAAGGGGCCACAAGGGGTTAAGACAGCAAGACCCACTCTGTATTTCCACAGACAGAAACAGGACTGCAGAGTAGATCAAAGCAGAGCTCACAACAGGTGCACTGAGCCGCCCAAGTGACTGTCCTGCTGCTGATTCTCAGAGGCTGCGTGGCTCCTCGGGGAAATGGTATCATCAGGGGTTCACGTGCCAAATGGGAGACTGGCCAGAGGAACTCAAGTTTTCCTCCTACCCTTAGAAATCCATGGCCAAAGGGGCGCCTGGGTGGCTTAGTCGGTTAGGCGTCCGACTTTCGCTTAGGTCATGATCTCGCGGTTCGTGGGTTCGAGCCCCGCGTCGGGCTCTGTGTTGACTGCCAGCTCAAAGCCTGGAGCCTGTTTCAGTCTGTGGCCCCCTCTCTCTCTGACCCTCCCCTGCTCACACTGTGTGTGTCTCTCTCTCTCCTAGAAATAAATAAAACATAAAAAAAAAATTTTTTTTAATAAAAAAAAAAAAAGAAATCCATGGCCATCACTGACCCCAGTGTCGCTCAGTTTTCCCTCAAGGTAATGGCTTTGGGAGATAGGACCTAAGGTACATGCTTTTAGTAGAAAACAATGTTTTTATTTTAAAATATCTCGGAGATCTGTGGCGAGCGCTGATTTGAATCAGTAGCACAGGACCATGAAAAGGGGACTGGATTTGGAGACGCTAATTTGGGTCCAATTCCAGCCCTGACGCTTGCCAGCTCTTTGCCTTCAGGCAAATTACTCGACTTCTCTGAGCCTCACTTTCTGCATCTGGCTGTATTAATACTTATCTCAAGGGTCGCTGGGAAGATTAAATGAGATCCCATATTGCCTCAATTCTAAGATGGGTAATTTTTCATATTTTAATAGCTCAGAAATCAAGATGCATTTTTTAAAATGTTTTTTTATTTATTTCTAGGAGAGAGAGAGAGAGACAGCGTGAGCAGAGGAGGGTCAGAGAGAGGGAGTCACAGACTGAAACAGGCTCCAGGCTCGGAGCTGGCGGTCAGCACAGAGCCCGAAGCGGGGCTCGAACCCACGAACCGCGAGATCATGACCTAAGCGAAAGTCGGACACTTAACCGACTAAGCCACCCAGGCGCCCCTCAAGATGCATTTTAACACTGGTAGGGTGCCGTTGTTTGACTGGGGGTGTTATTTTTTTGTCATAGTGGCACATAAAGTAATACGGGTCTTACAAAAGTCAATGGCGACTTATATTCAAAGGAATATGATAACATATATTAAACACTTGGCATAATGACGGGCACCAAATGAGTGCTCCATGCCATGTTAATTCCCTTTTTCCTTTGCTAGACAACGCCTTCACAACCTCTTGAGAAACAGGGAGGTCCTCAAGAGTTAACAGTTGGTACTGGTCTATAGATTCTCGCAATGGAAAAATAAGGAGAAAGTTCGCCCTAGATCCTATAGAGCATTAGCTTTATTCTACACACACACACACACACACACACACACACACACACCTTGTATATACTTTATATAAATTTATATATATTCATTTATATATATTCATTATGTATTTTTATGTATATGTATATTCTTTTTTAAAAAAAATTTTTTTAATGTTTTTATTTATTTCTAGGAGAGAGAGAGAGAGAGAGACAGTGTGAGCAGGGGAGGGTCAGAGAGAGAGGGAGTCACAGACTGAAACAGGCTCCAGGCTCCGAGCTGGCAGTCAGCACAGAGCCCGACGCGGGGCTCGAACCCACGAACCGCAAGATCATGACCTAAGCGAAAGTCGGATGCTTAACCGACTAAGCCACCCAGGTGCCCCTGTATATGTATATTCTTTATCATCCCATTTCCTGTGGTCATGTAAACCGTCTATAATTTTCCAACTTTGCTTACTGAATATATTTTGGTTCAGCATTTATTGAGCACAAGGCTAAATGTTCTGCCTACTTTATCTTAGGAAAAAGGATATCCTTGCCTTCACCAGCAGTTTACCACCATCTTCCAAACCAATCACCTACCACAGAATGTCTGTCAAGTTTAATATCCTTCACATTTGACTCCTTTCCTCTTCTGGTGCTCAATTCAAGATGCTTTACTTTGTCACAAGAAGCATATAATAAACTCCATGCTCCAATGATATATGAGTAAGGGAAATTTTTTCATGACCTGGCTGGCCCTGAACATAATCACCAGAGAGGCTCTTTGTAGTCAGATACTGTGGTTTTAAGTGTGGATTTTTCCTCACATAAGAATATATCTTGTCTTTATAAAATGTTATCAAGCATGCTTGTCTCAATGTTATTTTGTGTTAGAGTTACACAGGTTAATTACATATTACACCAAATCCAATTTTTTTTCTTTTTTCTTTCTTTTGTTCCTTTTTTTCTTTTTTTAAATAGGCTTCACACCCAGGGTGGAGCCCAGCACAGGGCTTGACCTCAAAACCCTGAGATCGAGACCTGAGCTGAGATCAAGAGTTGGACATTTAACCAACTTAGCCACCCAGGCGCCCCTAAAAAAAAAATCCAATTCTTTATGGCTGCTTTACATTAACTGTTTAATGGTACACAACATCTTATCTTCCATTAATATTTGAAATTCACTCGCTGGCTCTTCCTCTCTCTCCCTAAACCAATTTCTGGACAGTTGATCACTGCTTAATACTCCCAGCAGAAGATGAAGAGTGGCAAAGTTATGTTTTGTTTCTATTGGTATGGCTGGTTGGTGAGTCAGCTGATGCCTATTGAGGGCTTGCTATATACTCATCACTATATACTCATACTATCCTCATTCTGGGACTAACTAGAAAGATAAATGCTAGACCTTCAAAGCATTTATCTTTCAAGCAGGACATAGAACAGAAGCCACACTGAGCAGGGGCTCTCTTAAATGACTGACTCTTCACTGATTAATCTATGGCCTCCACTCCCTCTGTAAATGTACAGACATAGGCCCACAAGGTGGGATGATTACAGTCAGTGGTGGGGTCCTCTGAGATGTCTGCCCTCTGATATTCCCACGGTGGGAGTTATGTGCCCACCAGAAGTTGGGGTGTTTGTACCCAAGCCTACTTATGCTCATTCTTCCCATCACTGTGATTACCCGATTTAATTAGACTTACTTAACGTAAGGAATATGACTAAAAAAGAGAGAATTTGTTTCTACAAGACCTCAGGTGAATGGCTGGGAAAGCCACAGGAAAGACGAATTACTAAAAACACATGCTGTCGGTGCACGCGTGGGAGAGCCACCTGTAAAAAATCCGGAAAAATCTGATTGCTTCACAGGATGGCTTTAAGATCTTGCTCCACTTTAAAGGAAACCAAGACAAAATGATTGCAAAAGCCTCAGAGGTGTGGTTTATATGAGAAATAGGACACAGAGCTCGAATGGGAAGCTTGAAACTCAAAAGACAAGCGAGGCCTTGGCCCTACATCAAAAACTTGAGGGATGTTTTAAGTTGAAATAAAAGCTTAAGGAGTGATTCCATCATTTTGTAGGATTCCTGCTTTAACTAACTTCTTCAACTAAGTCACCAACTATTAATTGCATAGGGTACAAGAGTTTCCACTGTTAACATAATAGTATGTTTAAAGCTACAATATGGGGTGCTCAGGCAGACAAGATGACTTGGGGAAGTCAGAGTCCTCTGGGGAAGAGAGAGCTCAGGACAGGCTCCATGGAGGATGTGAGTCCTGATGTGTGTGCCAAAGGATAGAGTAAGAGTTTATAAGGAAATAAGTAAGCCAGTCACCTCCCAGGAGAGGAGTCAGCATAGTCACATAAGTCAGTTTTCTAGACTTTGTCCATCAACCCAAAGGCAAAACAACGCAGGTCTGACTCTGTTCAGCCATTACTACGTGTCCTTAAGCAAGTTGTGTGTGCCTCCGTGTCTGTATCTGTAAGATGAAGACAACTGTGGTCTGCACCTCAATGGACTGTTGTGAAAATTACAGGAGATGACCTTTAGATAATCACGCATTAACAAAAACATTGCAAAATTATCTTAAGACTTTCTGGGAGCAAGGGAGTAAGAAAATCTGTGGTGATCCTGGAGATTAGAGAATGTGGCACAGCCCTTCTAAAACCTCCTGCCACAAGCATAAGCTGTAGAAAGTTCAGGAGAAAGGAAGGTGTGATGTAAGCTCCCAGGGGCCAGGAGCCATGTCTGCCCCTGAGACCGGCAAGCCAAATGGGAAAACAGGTACTCTTAACAACCAGTACTCAATACTAAACATCAAGGCTCACCCACCACTTTCAATGGACTCATTTGGTTCTCCCAACAGGCGTGCAAAGTAAATATTCCTATTATCTCCATCTTACAGACGAGGGAACTGGGTCTCATAGAAGCCAAGCATATCACTCAAGGTTGGACGGATGATAAACACAGAATATGGATTAGAACCCTGGTCACCTGGTTACAAACTCTGTGAGCTTCCCAACACCCTGGCTGCCTTTCTTGTCGGATGTTGAGTTCACACACCAGGGACTGCAATGTCCCGTATTTGTTCATTTGTTAAAACTTTTCAAAGGACAGGAGGCTGTGACTAATAGCTAAAATGAGGGTTGGAGATTATCAGGGATTTCAATTATCCTGCCTATCTCTGACCTCCATTACCAAGGATAATCTGAAGCTAGCTGGAGCAATTTTCTGAAACTTTCATTAATTTTAAATAAATTTCTACAATGTCACCGCCCTCCCCTTAATCCAAATTAAAATGTCCTTGTCTCTTCAGTTTCTCATTATGGGCAAATCCTTTGCATGTCTTGGAGATAGTCTGTTGTTTTTCTCTAGGTCTTTTGTATTTCTGCTTTGTTTTCTTTGAAATGAAAGGACCCAATGCCAAATTCTGATTTTAAGGTGAAGTCATAACATCAATGTATGTCATTAAAACGTTGTATTGCAATTACAGAAATAGTCAATGCCAAATTATGTGCACTATATTATTTTCTGCATCATTCTTTATCCCATTCTCAAAGTTAATACAGCCTATTATATCTCATTCATTCTTCCGGCTGCCTCTGCACAGTAAGCAGATGTCTCCATTGAGTGATCCACAATGAATCCGAGATCTTTTTCCTGAGCACTTACAAGCAGAGTAATTCAGAGCCCATCAGTGAGTATGAGCTGTTTCAATTGTTCCTTCCAATGTACATTAGCTCGCACTTGTCTACATCAAATTTCAAAGAATCTTAGATATTACAGATGGAAAAGACCAGTTAGTTCATCAGGGCAGCCCATTCTGCCGGCAAAAGCAAGCATGGAAGGGATTCTACGAGTTCATGCTATTTTAATGATGTGTATTAATAATAATTACAAGTACTGTTTATACAACATGGTTTCTTTCATCCTAAAATCAGTTTAAAGGCTTTCTTTTTAAAGCAACGTTTCTTTTCCAAGAGGGAACTGGAAGTCAGACCTCAATGTTACCATACCCAAAGCCAGCCCGACATGGGGCGCCAGGGTGGCTCAGCTGGTGAAGCGTCCGACTCTTGGTTTCACTTCAGCTCACGATCTCAGGGTTCATGAATTCGAGCCCTGTGTGGGCTCTGCGCTGGCTGCGTGGAGTCTGCTAAGGATTCTCTCTCTCCTGTGCTCTCTGCCCCTCCCTCCTTCACACTATCTCTGTGTCTCTCAAGATAAACAAAAAAACTTAAAAAAAAAAAAAAAAAAACCAGTCTGACAAAACCCAGAACTCAGTTCAGTTCAGGTCAGTTAACATCTCTGAGCACCAGCTACTTGTAAGGCCGCGACCATGTGGGGTGTTTAGAGGGATCTGCAGATGAACGAAACCGAAAACCCCATTCTCATGTTTATCACCTATTAAGGGATTTGTGATAGTGAGCACGTATAGCTCTTATGGTCACCTCAAGAAAAGAACCAGGTAACACGAACACTCTGGGGATGGAGGGAGTCCTCAGGCTCTAGGAAGGACAAGCATAATGTCCATCAACAGAGATCGGGGGGAAAAAGGGACCTGAGCAAAGAACCAAATGAAAACAAGGGACAAAAATCCATGAACAGAAGATGTCTACAGGCCTCTTTAAACAGGATTAAGCCATGGAAACTCAATTTAATTGACAACTTTAAATTACAATCAGAACACATGGATTATCAGTCATGAATATATTTACGCAGAGAAGGCAAAATGTTTTAAATTGAGACTGTTCTTCTGGTTTCTTTTTTGTTTGTTTGTTTTGTTTTGTTTTTGTTTTTGTTTTCAGAAAACCTGGTATAGTACGCAAGAAAAATTGGGAACTCCCAACCACGGGCTAAATTTAAAAAGATATCCAAATTTAAAAGGATAGAGGACCCCCTTGCAGTAACTTAGTACTTGTAACACCTCACCGTACAGCTGAAAGCTGACACTGGTGTACCTCTGGCCACTTGAGGGATTTGTAGTTTCTTGTTGGATTGCTGGACAACTATAGATCCTCAACCTAGAATGCATAAAAAATAGGATTCCATTTTCTGGTCCTTTCAAGAGAAACACCAGGAAAATGCAACTATATTCTTATGATTAATAAGAGTAGCTGTTTCTCCATACTCAGTCAGAGAACCTAATCTTTGAAAACACTATTAACTGTCGATATATTACTGCAGTAGTTATTTTGTACCCCCGTTTGTAAAACCATTGGTATCAAGCAAAAGGAAACTATAGAAGGCTTCCTGTCCTTCTGTATTTGTTCCCTCAAGACCCCTGCAAATGTTGTCTACTGCATGAAGCCTCCCCTGGTTCCCTTCTATCACCATTTCCTTCACCCACCAAACTGTTTTCTCCCTTGACTCCCACAGTTCCTTGATCCATTGCTACAGACTTTATTAGTTGTGCGAGCATCTATCTCTTTCCACCAGAATGAAAGTACCTTAAAGGGAGGGATTCAGACTTACTTGCCTTGCATTCCCACAATGCCAAGTTCATTTTTCATTGCCTGACACACAGTAGACGTTCAACACATGTTTGTTAAATCATTTCTTCAGGGTCTGGGAGACCCTATTTTGACATATTTTAATTATTAAATTTTTTTTCCTTTGTACCCTTTCCAAAATTTGCCCTTGTCTGTCTAGTCATGGCACTCCGACTCAGACGCAGCCTAAGTATGTGTGTGTGTGTGCCTACCACGATCTGTCATTCAATCAGTGTGTGCCTCTGGTAGTGAATTCCAAAAGGGTTGCCCTAAACAAAACTGGAATCTTGATTCCATCACATTCACATTCACCCACTACGTGACTTTGGAAAACATTGGAGTCAGATGGACTTGAGTTCAGACAGACTTACACATAAGCTCTGATTGTCACTTACTGGCTGTATGGCTTTGAGCAAGTGAAACTCTCTAGACCTCAATTTCCTCAACTATGACATGAAACGTAAGTAGCCCCTAACTTGGTTTAAATAAGACAAGACAGGAAAGGGCTCAGGTCAGTGCTTTGCACTGTAACAAATACTCAATTAATTATTAAAATATTCATAAAGTAGAAATAATAATACAAACCCTTCAGGATTCTTATAAATGATATATAACAAGCAAAATTTTACCCAACACATTGAGTCAATGTTTCCTTCCTTCCTGTGTGCTAGAATAATTGTTACAATGGACTGAGCACCTATTGTATCCTAGGTAATGTGTACCAGTCACTTTAAATATATTATGCCATCTAACTTAATTCTTATAATAAGCTATTGAGATAATAATCATTATCCCTATTTTACAGATGAGTAAATTGAGTTTCAGAGAGAATAGATAACCAGCCCAAGGTCACATCACTAGTTCATGACGGATTGTTCCAAGAGCTAAAGTAAGAGGGATCAAGAACAGAATGGGAAGCAGAGAAAGAAAATACACGCAGAAAGTATTGGCAGAAACTCCCTAAGAGGCTTAGTATTCTTATTTATCTCCATCCTAGTCCCCAGTTTCAGGATTATGCTTGCTTTTTATTATTTCCTAATTTTAATGTTTATTCATTTTTGAGAGACAGAAGGACAGAGCACAAGCCGGGGGAGGGGGGTAGAGACAGAGGGAGACACAGAATCCAAAGCAGGCTCCAGGCTCTGAGCTATCTGCACAGAGCCCGATGCGGGGCTCGAACCCACAAGCCATGAGATCATGACCTGAGCCAAAGTTGGACGCTTAACACAGGTGGCCTATATTATGCTTGCTTTTTAAACCAGCCTCTGGGATCTGAGACAATCTATTCTCACTTTCACTGTTCACACACTCCAGCTTTTTAATAAATGTGTGAAATGATGTCACTCATCTAAGAACTACCTCTAATACATTTCCCTCTCCTAATTTCTTTCCTGGTTATAAATTTGCTATTTGTTCCCACAGTCTTATCTCTCTTATACTAACCGTCAACCATGAAACATTTTAATTTTTAATAATCTGATTACCCTTAATTTCTTATATTTCCATAAGGGACTTATATTAGATATGTCAAATACATTAGTTGCTACCTACATGGGAAGGGAAGATGGCCCTTCCAGAATTCCTACTAAAAGACCATCCAGTTTTACATGTAGCACCCACTCACTTCTCTTTACCACGGCACCCTGGTCTAGAGGTTTGGCTGACCCTTGGGCAAGTCTGGTTAGGGACTTACAAGAAGGCAAGGAAAAGATGAGTTGGGTTAGTAGATTCTCTCTTGGGTATCTGAATTAGGAAAATCTGAGAGAATGAAGCAATTATCAGGGAAAATTACAATGAAAGAATGTAAGAGAAAAAGACATGAGGAAGAAGAAACAAAAGAAATATGGTAGAGAAGACAGACTTCTGGACATGACGGTCTTGGCAAGTCAAAGAAGCAACACTAATTGTGAGCAGAAGCTATGAACTGGAGAGAGGTTACCCCGAATAAAGCTGGAAGACGGAATAAAGCTGGAAGACGGAATAAAGCTGGAAGACACACAGTGAGAAGACGAAATTGATATAAAAAAAAAAAGAGGTTGCCCTTGGAGCTGCCTCGGGTCCTGAAAGACTTCAGTTCTGGTTTCAGCTTCCATCTGTGAGCATCCTCCCAGTGAAAGCCCCCTTCCTTAAGGAAAATTCTGAGTCAGTTCTTTGCAACCAGAAGGCCTTTTCTTGAGGGTTCAGCACTTAAAACCTTTTTTAGAAAGTGAAGGTTAAGTTGTATTGTTCCCTTCTTTGTTTCAGGTGAGTCTCAGCTGCAGATTCCTGGAAGTCAGGCATTCACCTTTACTACCCTCTGATTGTCCAGACTTCCTCAAAGATCTCTTTATTTTCCCTGTTTCTGAGATAGAAGAAACTTCTCCTGTTCAGCTACTACCTAAATGTCAACACAGACTGCACCACTCATTTATCGCCTATGACCCTTTGACATAAAAAGTAAACTCTTAGATGCACGAGCCAATGAGAAACACAACGAACAAGCTTTAGCGGAGAAAAGCTGAGCACAAGAAGGGGAAAGATTCAGGGATACATAAAATACTTTGCTATGAATGTATAGTCTACTCTTTGCAAAGGGGGAGAAGGGTGAATAGCCTAATATAAGAAATTTTCTTTTTTTAACGTGGGACATAAGACTGTATAATTTAAGATTTTTACCTGTCAGTCTTTTTGTATTTAGTTAAATTTCTCTTTCTTTCTTTCTTTCTTTCTTTCTTTCTTTCTTTCTTTCTTTCTTTCTTTCTTTCTCCTTCCTTCCTTCCTTCCTTCCTTCCTTCCTTCCTTCCTTCCTTCCTTCCTTCCTTTCCTTAAGTAGGCTTCATGCCCAGCACAGAGCCCAGTACAGGGCTTGAACTCACAACCCTGAGATCAAGACCTGAGCTGAGATTGGGGCGCCTGGGTGGCTTAGTCGGTTAGACGTCCGACTTTGGCTTAGGTCATGATCTCACGGTTCGTGGGTTCGAGCCCCGCGTCGGGCTCTGTGCTGACTGCCAGCTCAGAGCCTGGGGCCTGTTTCAGTCTGTGACTCCCTCTCTCTCTGACCCTCCCCTGTTCACGCTGTCTCTCTCTCTCTCTCCTAGAAATAAATAAAACATTTAAAAAAAAAAAAAAAAGACCTGAGCTGAGATCAAGAGTCACCGATTGAACCAACCAGGACCCCTATTTAGTTCACTTGACAACGACTATTGACCACCTGCTGTTTCACCCTGTGCTAGGAAGTAGGGGCACAAAAATTAAAGACAGTCCCAAACTTTAAAGGAGCTACAGCCCAGAATATATAGAACATATTCTTATGGAATTTTAAGCAACCAAAAATAAAGGAATAGTGTAAGTCAAAATATTATTAAATATGGTCTTCCAAATTCCCTTCCCCGGTTATAAAGTAACTCATTCTTACGTACTTTTTTCTTTTTTTGCAGACAGAAATAAGACCAATTCAAAGAGACAGTGGTTTACTAATCCTCAAAGCAGCCTTGAACTAGTCTTGCTACGTGTAAGATGATATTCCTAAAAGCTTGAACCAGTTTCGAGCAGATAGTGCTTGGAATCACTCACACAAAACATGATTAATAAAAACATCATTTGCTCTCTACCCTGTCTGTCTCTCTCTTGGCCACATTTCAGAGGCAGTTCATCACTCACATCCTAAAGGTATATTCCATATACATCTCTCTCACACACATCATATCAGCAAGTCTTCAGCAATATCCTTCAGGAGCTGCTGATCATAAAGATGGTCAGTAGCCCTGTCATCCCCCAAAGCACAGTGTTTAACACGTAACACGTATCGTCAGCACTACCGCTGCTTAAACTGGTCCCCTGCACCCTCGAAACGGTATGCAAGCACAGTGCGAAACAGAACGGCACAATTTCTGAGAGGATGAGCAGTAAGCATGGCGAAGCTAAGAGGCGTACCCGGGGCCCGTCCATTTTCAATTCATACTTATTATACAGGAAGATGTGCATTCAAAACAGCCTATTCTTTTGAAAATGGTTCTTTAGTCTCCTTGCACATGTGCCTGCATGCTGACTGGCCAATTCTCTTCAAATCCATAAATTAAAATCCCACTTTTGCTTATTGTGCTTTTCACTTCAAAACGTCCACGTGGTTTGGATGTGCAGCAATGAATCCCGTATATCCACAAAACTCCCATCTCCCCTCTGGGGATCACAGTTCTTGAACTGGGCTTTGTATAAGGTGACCAAAAGACCAGGTCCATGGAACATTCTCTTCACAGAATTAGAGAAATAGGGAACGACAGGAAGGAAACTTAGATACGATGCAGCCCAGCCCCTCGTTCTCAAAGAGGTTCAGAGGCACAGAATGGGGAGTCCTGGGTCACAGAATGGCAAAAAACCAGAACCAGAACCTGGTCCAATGCACTTGTAAAAACCATGTAAAGATGAAATTAGAATTGGGGCCCCTTCTTTTTTGATCAACACTCTAAATCTTATTTATTTTTTCTTTTTTTAACATTTATTTATTTTTGAGAGACAGAGACAGAAGATGAGTGGGGGAGGAGCAGATAGAGAGGGAGGCACAGAATCCGAAGCAGGCTCCAGGGTCCAAGCTGTCAGCACAGAGCCCAACACGGGGCTCCAACCCACGAACCTGCAAGATCATGACCTGAGCGGAAGTCGGGCGCTTAATTGACTGCGCCACCCAGAAGCCAGAACACTCTAAATCTTAAGCCTTTAAAGAAAGGAGTAAATTTGTCTGGAATATCAATGGTGACTGCCTCACTTCTTTGCTTCTCAGCTCTCGAAGGGATTTGGCCTAACGGAAATTTAATCAGCTGGTCACTGTGCCCCTTGTTTTCTTGTGAGTCCTTGGGTGAGTCACATAACCTTACTCAACTATAACAGAAGGATAACGATACTACTTAATTCATAGGGCTATTATAAGAGAGGGCCGAGCAGATATTTTAAAGTGCATTAAAATGTCAAGGCTTACAAGAAATGGAGAAAATTTCCATTTTACACCTTATTTCTCTTGGGGGGAAACACACACACACACACACAATTCTCTTCACTAAAGTTACATGCAAAACCGGCATTTGTAACCAAGGAGTTTGGGGAACGTCCTGCACGTAGTGATGGTTTTACCTTCAGTGGGACTTTTATTTACACACAGTACGCAAACAATGAACTTTTTAAATGTCATCAGTCTTCATTTTTATTCCCCCAGAGTTAAGGATGACCTGATCACTGTTGTCTGGCTTTCCAGTTCTGTTAAATTTTTCTCTCAATCAGATCCTCGTTCGACCCACATCTTAGCTCCCCACTCGAATCACTCCTCTCTTTGGATTCCTCTTCCAAAGCCTGGAGAGGAAGGGCCCCAGTGAGTAACACATTGGGGGGCGGGCAGAGTGTGTCAGAAGTGATCAAATACTTGCAAATGAAGCCGTACAGCCCACGGGAGGAGGCAATGGCCACAGGTGCCAAATGCAGATGACGATAGCAAGCTCCGGATAGGGCTGTCGCCACAGTGTGGGACGATACTTCACGCGTAACAACCTTGGGAGCATGGAAATGACTCATCACACGACTTAACCACACGACCTGTGTAGGTGCTCAAAGTAGAGGCACCAAACCTATGATTTATGTGTGGGTGGGCATGTCTGTCTTCCCTTTAAAATACTAAATTAGCCTGGGGGAAAAAAGTAGATGGATTGACAACACTCCTCTGAGTACTAGAGAAACACATGATGTAGAAAATGGGGATACAAGTGTGAACGCAAATCTGCCTGCATGGAAATGACTGGCATTTCAACATACGTTCTCTCCAAGCAAGACTAAAATGGGGACGGGAGATTCTCCTGCTCTGGGAGATCAAACCAGTGAGATTTCAATAACCCACCCCAAATGGGACGATGGGACGATGAAGAGGCTTTGAAATATTTCGCCCTTTATAGATACGCGTCCCTGTTTTCATTACACTATTGTCTTTGGAATTTTGAGAGAACAGTGCTAATGGCGGAGTTTCCGCAGCTAAGTGTTTAGTTAGCGTCAACTAGAGTAAGCACGGAATAAGTGAAATGAGACCAGAGCCTCACCAGCCACATGTCTCTCCCAACGCCCATTAGAGGTTACGAGTGTGCAGAGGCCACAGCTAACGTGAATCGCCCAGATAATGACCGATACAGAGGCCAACTCACAACGAGCATGAAGGTATTTAACAGTACAAGTGTATGGGGTTAATAGATAGTATTTGTCTCTGTTGCATTGTTGGGCAGGTGCAGGGAGGGACTTTTACTGGAAACACTGGACTCTGCGTGTGAGTAGGAATGCCTCCAGTGAGACAGGAGTCGACCGGGCCGAGAACCCAGCCAAGAAAAAAGGACAGCTAGCTTAAGTCTAGTTACAAATCTAGGGCAATTACTTCTGCACCTTTATGCTCTGCCCTGTGAACGTTTCTGCACGCCGTTCGGTATAAATTAGCAATATTATAATTACTAATTTAACTAGGTGGTGAATGTTGATTACACCACCAGGACCACGAGCTCCCTGAGAGCAAGGACACATGCGTCTTGTCCTTTCCTATGTCCTCAGTGCCCAGCAAGGTGCCGGGTGCCCAAGAAATGCCTCTCACATGTTACTTGAACGAACAAGTGAATTCCTACGAACTCATACTGTCACATGGGGTCACCACGTCTGCCCCGTGTGCCTTGAACGGAGCTGAGTGTATTGCTCACACCCAGCACAGCAAGCAGAAGCCACAAGGGGTCAACCTTCTTGGCAGACCCAAGGGCTGGGCCGTACAAGATCCAGCATAACCCCACTGCACTAGGGACCCCCAGGGTGTGGTCCGGATGCTCCGGCACCTTCGTCGAGCCCCTCAGATCACCGCTGATCTTTCCAGGGCTTCGGTGCTCTCATTTAAGACTTGATGAATGACCTTTCTTTTCCCTGGAAGTTCTGAAATTCTAACATTTGCAGAAGATGTCCGGAACCTGAAATCTTGCCGGAAACAAACCATGGTAAGGCCTCCTGCTTACGAGGTAGAGAAGAATTAAGTTTTAAAATATGAAGTTCAGTTCCATTCCGGTGAAACATTACATGGGCATGTGGAGGGTGCTTCTTGCCCGATCTGGGCCAATAATATCTCTCTTTCGCCCCTTCTTACCCCCCAGAAGTCAGGTTCTCCAGGCCTCCAAGGGCAACACATAACTATTCCGAACCAGGGCTGGCCTTTTGCTTCCATCAGTAGCTATCACAGGGAGTCAGTCTGATAAACATTTGCAGTTAGAATGGAAGGAGGCATGGCCTCCCAGACTTTCACAGATTTTTCTGGACAACTAGCAGCGTCACAGAAAGCCTAGAATTAGGTAAGAAAGCGAAATTCCCCCAGAGAATTCAACCGAGAGCCTTGAAGCGATCGCCGTGTGAGAAAAGAAAGGGAACCCACAGTTCAAGAAAATAAGCAGACATTTTTTTCCTTAAAAAAATTTTTAAAGATGAGTAGTAGGCACTGATTTTAGCCTTCTCTTCCCTTCTCTCAGGATGTCACTTTCAAAAGCAAAAGGTTTTATCCACAAAACCGCCAGTGAGTAAACAGCGTTCACATTCTTACCCTCACACACACAGTAAGGTATTTACTCTCTGATAAACAGCAATTGTAAATAAATCTCATTTAATCTCTAAAAGCCACAATAAAAATCCTGAACCTCTGAGGTAGAGTTTACAGATGTGTCTGGAAGCCCTTCCAGCCCCGAACACACAAGGTCTTGAAGAAACTACTCTAACAGGAGGCACATTTTCTCTCTCAAGCATCTTACATTGACCTTCTTTTTACAAAAATATGTACAAGGGGGGAGGAAAGGGGAAAACCCAACCCCTCCCACCCCATTCTCTGTACAAATCGGCCAATAAATCTAACGGAAAAGACACAAGAGAAAAGGACAGAAGCCAACAGGTGGAAAAAGCCTTTTTGTTTCCTTAGAAATGCTCAGACACTTGATCTGTGTTCCCTGGTTTTTTGTCTCAGGGTGTCTTTAATGATGGTTTGATGAGGAGGAGGAGGAGGAGGAGGAGAACACTTCTACTTGGTGATTCTGCAGGATTGCTAGCTTGTAGATTCCTCCGTGCCTTTTAGACACAAGGATCTGTTCTGTTTCGCCAAACCCAGGCAGACATGCGGCATCCCCACTCAGCTCTCTGGATTGCACTGGGGGTAAACTGAGGCACGCCCCCCACCCAGCCGCCCCCCACGCCCCACACAACTCCGCCGTTACAGCATCTACCACCAGAGAAATGCCTGAGACTGGAAAAGTTTCTGGATCGTCTTACAGCAGAGTTCTGCTCTGCCTTCTCGCCTGCCTGCCTGGCTGGGGGGGCGAGAGGGGGGGTGCTAAGGACCGGGGTACCTCCCCTGCACGAGGCGCGCCAGGGCGGTGTGGGGGGAGTCCACACACGCACACGCGTGCACACGCAGACCCACGGGCACACTCGCGCACACACAAAGCTCGAAGCGATCTCCGCGGGCGCCCGGCCGGCCCTGCGCAGCCCTGGGAACGCACAGCTCCCAGCCCTGCAAGGCCTCCTTGGGCTCCAGGCTGGGGCTGCCCTGCCCCAGGGCTCTGCCCTTCCCTCCCTCTCTTCCAGCCTCCTCTCCTCTCCTCTCCTCTCCTCTCCTCTCCTCT
>NW_027527402.1:237753-237965 GCF_008692635.1 Crocuta crocuta | reverse complement strand
CTCTCTCTCTCTCTCTCTCTCTCTCTCTCTCTCTCTCTCTCGCAAGCAGCTCAGCTAGTTGCTGCGCTGGTGGAGTTGAGAGACAGGAAAAAGCCTCGGCTGAGTTGGGGGCAGGGAGAGAAAGAGAGAGGGAGCGGGAGAGCCGGAGAGCCTCCTGTGTCCTGGTAAAATGGCAGAAGAGAGGTGAGCCCTTTAGAAGAGCAGCGGTGGCC
>NW_027527402.1:172978-232576 GCF_008692635.1 Crocuta crocuta | reverse complement strand
CATGTGTAGGTGCCTTTCTTCTCTATGGTGGACAAAAATCGGTGCCCCGAGGGGCTGGGCTTTCTTCGCTGCATAACTAAGCACAGACCTGAGCTACCAGTTAAAATAAAACCACGAAATGTGTCAATGTGCGAGTAAACTTTAACTGTGGGTTCAACTTGTACCCAGGATATTTTTAAAGTGGATTTTTTTTTTCTTGCAGAAACCCTAGAGACCAGTAGCCAGGAGAGTAGTAACAAGTAGTGTAAACTCTGAGAGCTGTGAAGTGTGATGCTAAAGTTACTGATTGCCAGGCGACTGGAATGTATGGAGGGTGGGCGCTGCGAGTTGCAGGGGGGGAGGGGGTGTCTCAGGGAGCTGTTTTCGAGGAATGGGGGGGGGGATGAGGTAGGATCATGAATATAGCATGAAGCAAGCAGGAATTTGATTGGTGAGGAGGGAGGAGGGAGGTGGGGGTGTAAAGGAGAGAAGAGAAGGGGAGAGAGAGAGAGACTGCATTTAAAAAAGAAGAAGAAAAATGGAAGCCCAGAGACTGAAACATGTGGGGGAAATGAGATGGCAAAGGAAGGCATAAAATGTGAACAAGAAGGAGCACAAAGGATGTGCAAATTTGCAGATGGTATGAAATCAGGAGAGCCAATTGAGATCAAGAGGAACGACAGGACAATTATGTGACATTCATATGTTTAGTGGTCTCCTCCTAGGCCAGGAAGGGACCCCCTCAGCACGCGGGGTCTGAAGGGAACCTTAGCTCCTCACTGGAGCTCAATGAGAACTGTATTCTTACAAGAAGATGGCTTATACTCTAAGTCTCAGTTTTTCTTCCACAAAATGCAAATTAGAGGAACACACATCACTCACTCCTTCGTAGGGGTGCAACAAAGAGTAAATTATGACTTTTTATACCTAATGCCAATTACATGGCTTGTCACTACCTAAAACTCACCATGTCAAAGCCACCTCCTTGTTCCTTGTTACTTTACCCCTTAGTTTGCTTCTCCATTACGGCTGACTGCTAGAATTGTCTGTCCCAACTCTCATTCACGGTGATCATGAGAATAACAACTACTTTATTTTATTATTATTATTTTTAAAGTAGCCTCCATGCCCAGTCTGGAGCCCAGTGCGGGGCTTGAACTCACAACTCTGAGGTCAAGACCTGAGCTGAGATCAAGAGTTGGATGCCTAACTGACTGAGCCACCCAGGCGCCCCAGAATAATAACTCCTCTGGATCAAGTATGTATTTAATTGTGAGCATGTGCCCAAGCATTTATACTATGAAAGCATTTCTATCAAGACCATCTCCATTTACAGATGATTAGAAAAATGAGGCACAGAGAGGTTAAATAACTTCCCTGAGGTCACACAGCAAGGTAGGAGTGGAGCTGAAATCAGACCCCAAAATCAGGTCTGTGTGATTTCAAAGCCCCAGCACTTACCCACTACTTTCTGCCCTCTGCCCTGCGTAGTCCGGGTTCTTCATAACATCCCCCACTCAGCTGTACAAATGCATTGTCTCCTTCTGCACCTCAGGACTGGGCTTGGGTCCTCTCACTCTGAGCCAAGGGACCCTCTGGCCTCCCCTTAACAGGCTACTGACTCACCATCCACTTCTAAGCTGTGATGACTCACTATATACAATGGGGCCTTCTAGGCAAAAATTGCATAAGGGGTCAACTTAACCTTTAATGACTACACGGTTAACAGATTGCCCAACAATGGAGAAAGGCAGCCCAGGCCAGGAAGGCCTCCCTTCCTTAAAAATATAATAAAAGCAAACTAAAAACCCCCACAGAGTGTTGACGAGAACGATGCTGATGACAGCAGCTAACATTTATTAAGCTCCGCCATCTATGCAACGACCCCGTGAGGTATAAACTGCTATTGCTCCCGTTTTCTGGATGAAGGAGCTGAGACACAATGATTCAGTAAGGTGCCAAGCTCGCCCAGGCAGGAAGTGCTGGCTGAGATGGGGCCCCAGGCAGCCCTCCTCTCCAGAGGCCGCGCTCTCCACCGCTGCGCACTGGGTGGTAGTGAAGAGCCTGCAAGACCCTTCCAGTTCCTGGGGGACCATCTAAATGCTCAATGAGAGAGGAGAGAGGCAGTGCTAATGTCTTCACGGGACATCTCCAAAAGGGGCTAACAGAGAAGAAAGCCTATGCCAGGGCCCCCACACTGCTCTAGTTTTCTAATTCCCCCACAGTCCCATCTGGCACAGGGCCGGGACTCCCCAGCGTCCGGGGCAGAGCATGTTGGTGGGAACACCAGGTCGGACTATCTTGCCTCCGGCACCGATGGCTTCCACCTGCCAATTCCGAAGAGCCAAGAAAAGAAAATCCAAATAGGTAAGTAAGCAAAGTCCCTACATGAGTGTTTCTCTCTTTTATGAGGCTTAAAAATGCTAAGAATGGAGTCGGGTAGAAAATCCCCTGGATTCTTGGCTGCAAGATCTGGATTCTAGTGCCATTCTACCACTCATGGAGATGTGAACCCAGCTCTTCTGTCCGCGCTTGGCTTCATCAGTTATAAAATGAGCTGACGCCATCAGCCCCAGCACCGTCTCCAGCACTAAAACGCTATCATTCTGGTAAGTGTCCTTGGTCAAAGCCAAGGTAGCTGATGAGATGTGTGCTTGAGGGGATGCCTGGGTGGCTTAGTCGGTTAAGCGTCCGACTTTCGCTTAGGTCATGATCTCGCGGTTCGTGGGTTCGAGCCCCGCGTCGGGCTCTGTGCTGACTGCCAGCTCAGAGCCTGGAGCCTGTTTCAATCTGTGACTCCCTCTCTCTCTGACCCTCCCCTGCTCCCGCTCTCTCTCTCTCTCTCCTAGAAATAAATAAAACATTAAAAAAAAAGAGAGAGATGTGTGTTTGGGTACGTGTGTACATATGAGTGCCGGAGAGGGTCATGGCATAAAAGGATAGAGCAAGGAAGACTCTCTTTGGGCCGGTCTACCCAAATTATGGCACATCTCCCCCAAAACACCTGCCACCCAATCGCTATTTTTCACTGTATTTTGTTTCACTGCTAGCATTTCCAACAATTGCACATGCCCGTGTGATATTAACAATCTTTAAAAAAAAAAACAAAACAGTTCTAGAAGGAATAAGGAAAGTCAGCCACTCATATGTTAATATGAATTATTTCATTAGGCTACTTTCCTCCAAACACCTAATTTGTATCAAATGGCCAGTTAGCTTAGAGAGTGAAGTGGAAAGACTAGGGTAAGGCCCTGATTTGGGGCTTGTTCAGAGCAAGAGAAGATAAGGGGCCCCAGGAGATGGTGGCATTAACTATGAGAAGGTGAGGACACCAAAAAAAAAAAGGCAAATAGTTTCAAAATTGTATCTGGGGCAAGTCTGGAATTAAAGGAAGAAGGAGTGGGGTGCCTGGCTGGCTCAGTCAGTAGTGCCTGCAGCTCTTCATCTCAGGGTTGTGAGTTCGAGTTGAGTGTAGAGATGACTTAAAAATAAAATCTTTGGGGCACCTGGGTGGCTCAGTTGGCTAAGCATCAGACTTTGGCTCAGGTCATGATCTCACGGTTTGTGGGTTCGAGCCCTGCATTGGGCTCTGTGCTGACAGCTCAGAACCTGGAGCCTGTTCAGATTCTTTGTCTCTCCCTCTCTCTGCCCCTCCGCTGCTTGTGCTCTGTCTCTCTCTGTCTCTCAGTAATAAATAAAAAAGTTTAAAATTAAAAAAAAATAAAATGGCTTCATCTTCCTCACTCCCCTTTTCCTGCATCTGACACATGCTTACACCAGGTCCCTGCGGGGTCCCTATGGGGCTTATGTTCCATTTAAAACATGGTTTTTATGAGGGGAAAATGCTCAGCTTTCCAAACACCCAACTTACAAATTAATGTTAAAAAAAAAAACCCAGCCCATTCACAATGTGATATCTATCTACCTGTGTGTGTTTCACTGTGGGAAAAAATGTGGGAGTCAGACAAAAGAGGTTTCTCTCTCCTCCGCATTTCTGGAAGGCGAACTGTCTGACATAAGGGAGACAGTCAAGCAGCAAATCAAGAACCAAGTTTCACAATTTAGCAAGATAAAGCAGCAATGTAGAGGCAAGCAAGAGGAGAACTCACCTGATTTGAAAATAGCCACTTCTCCTAATAATAAATTAAATAAATTACATTACATAAAAATATAGCTATTTCCTCCAGGATTAAAAGACCAGGTGAAGTTACTGGGTTCTAGAATTAAAAGATAAGGAGTTTTGATGTGATGCCATGTGCTTATAAGCTAAGTGACCTTGGCCAAGCCTTTTAACCTTTCTGAGCCACAGTTTTATGATACATCGCATGGTATCATGAAGTAATGAGTTACTATGTCAATGGGCTTGATAAAGAGTGAAGCGCTATACGAATTTTAGCAAGTAATAGGTAAAAAGTTGTGACAATAAGACCCCTACTATGTGTCAGGGGTGCTCTTGACATGCAGCATCTCATTTAATTGTTACAACTCACCCTATAAAAAGAGTTACCACTACAGCAACACAATATAATATGGTTCTTGCGTACTGGGTCTCCAGAGCCAGATGGGGTGGTATTGAGTTACAGTGAGTCACGGTCACTCTGTGATTCTGGACAAATGACTCAACCTTTCTGAGTTTCAGGTTCTTCATTTGCAAAACGAGAATATCAACAGTACCTTCCTCAAGGGATTATTTTGAGGAAGAAATGAGATAATGAATGCATGTGACATAATTAGCACAGTGCCCAGCACATGGAAAGTAATCAGCAAACGTTAGATGTTATATTTGTTCTCGTTTCACCGATGTGGGGAGATCAAGTGCTTTGCTCAAGGTCGCACGGCTCATAAATATAAGGCGCCCAAATGTGGTCCTGTTGGACCCAAAGCCCCCGCTCTTTACTGTTCTTTTATATTGTCTAACTCATCATTGATTTTTCTGAACCACAGGTAATTGAAAGGACATATTAATGGCATCATCATTTGCTTTACCTTTATTAGCTTCCCAAGTCTGTAAACAGAAACACTCAAGGAAAATATTTTCCATACAGAAAAACTTAGAGAAATGATGTTATTATTTAAATACACTAGTTGAAAGGATCCCTCCAAGTAATCCCAGAGCAGAGTGCATGCATCTCAGAAAATTGTTGTGGCCGACTCATGTTTTAGAACTTAAAAATTATTCTTTTAAACTTCATCTTCTCTTCTCAGCTAAGCTTCAGGTCAAAAAAAAAGAGCATAAGTGGCTAAAAAGTATAGGATAGAAGAAAGAATGGGGTGCCTGGGTGGCTCAGTCAGTTAAGTTGAGTGTCCGACTTCGGCTCAGGTCATGATCTCAAGGTTTGTGAGTTCAAGCCCCACGTCAGGCTCCATGCTGACAGCTCAGAGCCTGGAGCCTGCTTCAGATTCTGTGTCTCCCTCTCTCTCTGCCCCTTCCCTGCTTATGTGCGCGTGCACTCTCTCTCTCTTTCTCTCTCTCTGCCCTTCCCCTGCTCATACTCTGTCTCTCTCAAAAATAAACACTTAAAAATTTTACTTAAAAAAGAAGAAAGACCAGAGCATGCAGGTCTGTAGTATGCTCCCGACCCCCAAACGTTAAGAGATGGGTAGAAATTTGAGAAGATCCATTTTAGAGGCAAAAAATATTTAAGGGAGCACAAGTTAAGTTTAAAAATATACACTAATGAGAGATTCACACTATTGAGCTCCAGTGAGAAGTGGCAGGTGGAAACAGATCGTCATGTAGTGAGGAGCGGAAATCCCCTCTCCTCTGGAATGAATGAATATGGCTTCTCCCTTCTTTTTCAACTCCAATAAATCAGAAGAACGGGCTCAACGTGAGGAGGCTGACAGGATAGCCATTCTGGAAGCAGCCAACAGATTCAATGCCCCCAAGGTCTTCACACACCATTTTTTAAGCTCGAGTTATTTCATCTTTTTTTTCCCCCCAGGCAACTTTCTGAAAAAGCTCTAATTGTTGCAAAGGACCTATGAATGCTCTTAGAGGACCCTACGTAAATGATAAGGGAGATAAAGGATGGCCAGAGATTTGCTTGGGTTCATATGTTTTTGATTCATATTTTATAAGTGTCATTTAGGTGGGATAACTAACGATAACTTGGAGTTCTGTGCATTTCGTGGGGAGACGCGGCACCTATATAGGTGCGCGCGCACACCGTCCTCTGGGGAGAGAGAGGGGCCCAGATCTGCATTAAGTACCCCAACTATGCAGGTTGTAGAGTCTGTTAGGAACTGGCATTTCAGTGGGACAGAGAAGCCGCTTTGTCCTGTCTCCCTCACCTCTAAGCTAGATGTTGGAAGGGAGCTTGGAAGGCCTGAGGAATCGATGTGAGCCGAGGCAAGGAAGGCACAAACTGGAACACGGTGCATTTGCCGAGGACTTTATCCGTGATGCCCCTTCCCTGAGATGCTTCTGTACGAAGCTTGCGGCTCATCAGCACAGAAAGAGGCGGCAGAGGTACCGGTGGGAGCCAAGGGTTTTGGTAAACAATGAGCCAACTTCTCCCCCAAGGGAGCAGATCAGAGGAGATGTAATAACGTAGCCAGAGAGCGTCTCTCCAACAGTTAGGGAGACAGCCAGGAAAGGGCTGCCTCCCCTGATTGACCTTGGAGGCTCGGCTTCCCTGGCCGTGGTTAATGACGGAGGGATTCAGGTGTGATCTGAGACCCTGAGCTGCTCCCGAGCCCCCTTAGAAGTCAGCTCAGGCAGCCGCCGCCTGGGCCACCAGTCACGGCCACGGAATCCTCTGCTTCAAGTGGCTGGGAGCTCACAGGGCGCTGACTGAGAGGGGCACTTACACAAGGATTTCTCACTAGCCGGTTCCAGAGTCAGAGCTGTTCCGCCCTGCAGGGCTGGAGGGGGATAATTGCTCTGAACTAGGATCGTGGCATCCCTAGCTCCTCTGGGCCCGAGGTTGTTGGACCTCCGAAAACCTGGAATGGAAATAATTCAACTATGTGAGCTAAAGACAATTTAATTTAAAAAATACTGAAGCCAGGAAAAGGAAATGTGTCTTTAATGCCACCTGTCTTTTGCCTAGCAATGGAATGAGTACCTGTCGTACAGATGAAAGATGAGGTAAAGACCGAATAGAAGGTGGTGTTTTCCGTTCGATTCAATAAGCATTTGCGATTACCTGTTGTGTGCAAAACACTGTGCTTGGCCTGGTGCCACCAAAATGAGTAAGACCGTCTCCGTTCTAAAGGAGCATGCCGTCTAGATAGCGGAAAAAGAGAGATGCTTCCAAGTAAAAACACCAGCCATCGCGAGATCCATGAAGCCAGCAGGTGTCACGGGCATTTTTTTTTAAGTAGGCCTAATGTTGGACTAGAACTCACAACCCTGAGATCAAGTAGTGTGCTCTATTGACAGAGCCAGCCAGGAACGCAGATATTGGATGCATTTTGAGGTATCTGCCCCAATTACTGCCTCCACTCGTGGAGTGTAACCCCCAGGCTACCTGCTCAGAGAGGCGGAAGCACGTCTGTTTATACCACGCAGCTCGTTCCCCTGGCCACGAATAGTCTCTCTCCAAGAAATTTAATTAGGACTTAACAGAAGCTAGTTGACCTCTCTTAACTCTTGAGATGAGAGAACTTCTGAGGAAAAAAACGAGAAAGTAATGAAATCAACCTACTCAGAGAGGTAGAGATGAGAATCCCTGTGGCTTGACAGAGAGGAGACACACACACACACACACACACACAGAATATCTTTGGTTGTCTGCTTTCCAAACAATGACTAGCTCTGAGGGAGGCTTCCTGAATTTAGGTCCCTTAGGATGTTCCTGATGCTGAGGCACCTGGGTGTCTCAGTCGGTTAAACATGCGACTTCGGTTCAGGTCATGATCTCGAAACTTGCGAGTTCGAGTCCCACATCAGGCTCTGTGCTGACAGCTCAGATTCTGTGTCTCCCTCTCTCTCTGCCCATCCCCTGCTCTTTCTCTGTCTCTCTGTCTTTCAAAACTAAATAAATGTTAAAAAAAAAAAAGTTTAAAATGTTCCTGATACTAAATAACCCCTCTCCAGCTCTCCGCCCAGACTAGTTCTAACAGGTGTCTCTTTCTTGCCCCCAGTAGAGAGAACAAAGCTCAGTAATTCAGTTCAACCCTTCTTAGATGCCAAGCAGCATACTTGTTCTGGACGCACGTTAAATAAATTGAACTCACAAGGAGTTTGAGGCCGAGTAGGGATTCTGGGAGGTGAAAAGCACGCACACAGTACTGTGAAAGTAGTTAAGTGAATCTGGGGGAGGGAACAACTATTTCTTCAGAGGAATTTTGGGAAATTTTCACAGAGGATGCAGTGTGTGATCTAAACCTTGAGTAGGATTTGAAGAGATATGGTTGGGCTCATGCATTTCAAGCAGAGGAAAAGGTACTTCCTACAGAGACGGTAGGAAGGTCATATTAAGGTATGACTTCTCCACTTTGTGGCCTCTCTGGTTTTCAACCACATTCCAGAATGGCAAGCTAGTGTGCTCCCTGGGACCCAGGGGCCATATTCGACCTGTTGCATTTTTGTATGGTATAGCCTGCAATCTAAGAATGGTCTTTATGGGGTGCCTGGGTGGCTCAGTCAGTTAAGCTTCCGACTTCAACTCAGGTCATGATCTCACAGTTTGTGGGTTTGAGCCCCCGTCAAGCTCTGCGCTGACAGCTAGCTCAGAGCCTGGAGCCTGCATCAGATTCTGTATCTCCCTCTCTCTCTGACCCCCCACCCCCGCTCATGCTGTCTCTCTCTCTCTCTCTCTCAGAAATAAATAAAACATTAAAAAAAATTTTAAAAAAGAATGGTCTTTACATTTCAAAATAATGGCTGGAAATTTTTCTTAAAGAAGACTATTTCATGACGTGAAAATTATAAGAAGTTCATATTGGTGTCCATAAATAAAGTTTTATTGGAACACAATCACCCTTATTCCTTCACGTAGTATCTACAGTTGCTTTCATACTATCACCATGGAGATAAGTAGTTGCAACAGAAACCATATGGTCTGCAAAGTCCAAACTCATTCTTTCTGGCCCTTTGCAGAAAAAGGTTGCTCACCTACACCCTATAACTCAGCCTCCAGAGGTTTCCTTTGAACATGTGCGATATGAAGATGTCACCTTCAGAGAGGGTATATCAGTTATCCATAACCAATGGGTGTCCATAACAAATAGTGTTACCCATATGTACTCTGTAGGACTGTTTTGAGAATCATCTAGAGTATTTGTTGTGTGAACAAAGATGTGAAATAGTAGACATATTTTGGACCCCATATTATATACAGATGAGATAGAGATAGAAACAAAACCTGAAAAAATATGCAAAGAGCTATCAATATTGGTTACTTCTGAGATGTGAAATAGGGGGAACTTTATTCACAAAACAGCAATAATGATGATAATATCAGTAACTGCCTTATACTGACTGCTTCCTGTGTGCCAAGCATGGTACTCAGTGCTCTCTGTGTATATCATCATATTCAAATTTCCTAAGAACTGTGTGATATACAAACTATTATTGCCCTCACTTAACAAATCAGGAAACTGAGGCACAGAAGAGCTAAGCATGTACAAGGTCACACAGTTAACACCAGTAGAGCACTAATAGAAACACAGGCATTGTGGTTTTTTTTTATGTTTTATTTATTTCTGAGAGAGAGAGAGAGAGACAGCGTGAGCAGGGAAGGGTCAGAGAGAGGAAGACACAGAATCTGAAACAGGCTCCAGGCTCCCACGGGGCGAAGTTCTTCTCAGAACTTTGTAATACTTCCCATCTATTACTTTTGCAATTAGGAAAAACATATGCTGTAAAAATAAATAAATACATAAGTACATAGCATGGTAGGGTGGCTGGACACACAGTGATGATGATGATGGTGATGATGGTAAGGAGGAGGATGTTGGAAGAAGATGATGGCAACCCTACATTTATTGACCCCTGCCTACAATGTACCAGGCACTTGGCATACTAATTTACTTGAGGAGGCATTTGATAACTTGTTCTTGTTGCTGTTATCACTCGTCTCACCATCAGGTGTTTCTGAGAGATGGGCTGGGGCTGTGTGGATCCGTAATGGAGCATGGCATCCCACGTCTGCATGCCAAGGGCTAAGAAAAGCTGTCTTAATATTTCTCCCACTTCCTTGACATTTTAGGTGGTCAGAGAATGAATGGGTGTAGAGGGGTGGACTAGCTGGCTTGTGGGGTCAGATCGGGGCGGGTTCCAAATCTGGTTGCAGCACTTGCTTGGCACGGTGACCCTGCTCTAGACCTTACGTCGTCACAGTTGGACGTATTTGGCCTGGTGTTCCAGCACCGCCTTCTGGAGCAGGACAACAGGTGTTCGAGGCCGCTGGAAGGCCTCACTGGCCCATTGGCAGGCCTCCTACGCCTGAGAGCTCTCCAGGAAAGATTCATTTCTTTGGGTTAAAGGTTAGCCAACGAGAGCTAGGGTTGCCTGGCTGGCTCAGTCAGTGGAGGATGCGACATTTGATCTCAGGGATTGTGAGTTCAAGACCCACCTCCACTGGAGATTAATTTAAAATCAAAAAAAAAAAAAAGGCTTGGCCAAAGAGAGGTGACTGGTGAGGCTACTGACTCTGTGCCAGTTTAATTTCATGGAACCATAAGTTGTTAGAGTGAGGAGTCACCTAGAGGCCAAAGCCTCACTGTCCCTGCATCGAAACCCTTTTTCTTTTTCCATCTGCAGGGAGAGAGGAGTCCCCCTCCTGTCTATGCCAACCTTTCTCGTACCCTCTATCCCCCTCCCCCTTCAATCTTCTCCCTCTGTCTATACCGGCTCTTCCCACACCATCGCCCTGCCCCTCTGCTGGCTTCTTTCAGTCAGTATTTAAATAAGCTCCAGTTCCCCTCGTTGTTAATAAAATAAAATAAAATAAAATAAAATAAAATAAAATAAAATAATAAAAATACAGGCCTCCTGGTCCTCATACACTCTATGGCTAGGGCCTGGTCTCACTTTTCTCCTTCTCAGCCCAGCTGCCTATAAGAATTGCCGATAGACGTGAGGGGCAGACACTAGTACCCTGGGGTTTCAGGATGGTCCTATGGTTTGGGGAGCCGGTTCAGCCTGAGGAGGAGGAGTGAATGGCACAGAAATCGGTGGAGAAGAACATGGTAGGCTCCTGTAGACAAACTGCCTATTTCATAATTTTACCAAAAGTCCGTACTGACCCTTCACACCAATTACTAGATTATATTGGGTACCTGTTCAGAATCTGCCAGTTGGGTACTGTGGGAGGTGGGGGGAGGAGACCATCAAGTACCTACCACTGCCCTTGAACTGTTCACTTTCATCTGGGAGGCAGGATACACACATTCAATACAGGGCAGTGCGTGATTAAGGCTACGGGAATGATAGAGATTAGGGGCCCTGGAGCCACAGCGTCAGCGTCACTTAGAAATGTGTTAGCAACGTCAATTCTCAGGCCCCAACACAGGCCTGTTGAATCTGGAACTGGGAGTCCCAGCAGTCTGTGTCTTAAAAAGCCCCCCACCCCCACCCCCTGCCAGTGATCCTGATGTGGGCTAGAGTCTGAAAGCACAGGTGTAGGCAACGGGTCTCTGGGGCTGGAGCCTCAGGTCAGGCATTCAGCATTTAAGTTTGATTCTGATCAGTGAGAGAGGGTGGAGGGTAGGGGGCTATCCAGGTGAGTGGATGTCCGGGGGTAGGCATGCATAAACCATAGAAGGAGAGGAGGAGACAGAGGACAGGCGGGAAGGGTAGGGACCAGAAGCAGTAGCTTGCACGGAGGGAAGTGGTTGCAGAGGCTGAGGGCGGGGCCGGGGAGCCGTGAATACCAGACTCCCGTGGGGAAACAGAAACCTCTTCTGGTCTCTCTCGAGAGGGCTCCACCTGCCACATTTCTTTCCTTTCTCTCCTTTACCTACTCAGGCATTCTCTCCCAGCCTCTCATCTCCAGACACCTCTCTCCTTTGATCTTTGCTGCTCTGATCCAGGAAGGTGTCTCTCTCCCTGCCTCCCCTATCAGTCCTTCCTCCTCCTCCCAATCCACCCCCTCACTCCTGCTGCAAATGAGAAACTGTAAACCACTCCTTTGAAAAGCCATTCCTAGAGAGGCTACACGATTTGAACAAGCTCCTATTCAAAGCATCAGGGGAGCCACACCTGCCTCTTAGATTCTGACAGTGTGTACCCGGGACTCATTCAGCGTGGATCAGAGGATGGGTGTCGGAGCCGGCTGTACGAGGAGCCTCAACAGCAGAGTTACACGGGGGCCTGCGGAAGGCTGTGTGGTGCTGCTCGAAGCAGCTCTCTGTGGGAAGTCCCTCCAAAGCCCAGAGGAATGCTTTAAGGCTTGCAGCCTGGCTTCCCGGTGGGATCTCAAGATAGAGCTGTTGGGCTCTGATGTTTAGGTGTCATATTCCCGGAGAGGCAAGGAGATGCTGTGGGATGTGCATGGGTGGTGAGGACACAAGGGGTGTTCCTTCTCTTAAAGGTTTTTGATGTGAGACAGAGGTTTTAAGCTGGCAAGATGGCTTTTTCTGCCTAACTTCCCTCAGTTGCCTTTTCTGTAAAATGGAAATCACAAGACCAACTGACAGTCCCCGAGAAGATCAAATGAGAGGGGAAAGCCCATTACAAATTATAGGTGATACTTGAACAACGTGGGGTAGGGGTGCCTCTGCACAGTCATAAATCCAAAGTGTAAGTTTTGACTCCCCCAGAAGTTACTGTTGGCCGGAAGCCTTACCAACAATATAGACAGGTGATTAGCACATAGTCTGTACGTTACATACATTATACACTGTATTCTTACAATAAAGTAAGCTAGAGAAAAGAAAATGTTATGTAAAAAATCATAAGGGAGAGAAAATACATTTAGAGTTCTGTGCTGTCCTCATCACAAAAAAATAAAAACCCGCATGTAAGTGGACCCGTGCGGCTCACAGGCGCGTTGCTCAGAAGTAACTACATCTGGCCCCGTGACCCTGGTGGGCTCTTAATCGGTCTCCCCATTTCCTCTGTCCTCTCTTCACTCCCCTAGACCCTGTCCAATGCTGTGAACTGGTTTTCCCAAAGTAGGATTCTTACAAGGCAGCAGGGTACTGTCTCAAGATACTAGTTAATATTTCCTGCTCCATTTCATCTCCCAACATTCCTTTTCATCGTTTACCTCTCAGTCACCAACGGTAGCAGGAATGAGAAGGACGAAGACAGGAGCTGGGAGTCCTCTGGCCTTTCCCCAGGAGAGACGGGGAAGAGCCCTCGCAGTCGTGATGTCGCACATGCACGTGGCTCGGAGCGGGCCTGTGGACCTCGGATCGAGAGGTCTCAGGGGCGCCCCATGCAAGGTGACCGCCAAGAGCCAGCTCCTCCCCTAGTGCTTGCTAAGCCCCACAGACTTGGTCTCCACCCAGGGAGGTGCTGGCCCGTCCTTCCTGATGTGTTATTTTCACCACAGAGTGCAACGGAGGCTAGAAATAAGTTCTGGTTTAGTTCTTGGGTATTTTCATTTGAGTCTTGACATTTAAAAAGCTGTTACCGACCACGTTGCTTCCCTCATCAAAGGGCCTCAGTGACTCCTTACTGCCTTCAAACTCAAATCCATGTGTTATCCTGTCACTGGGCTCTCTACGGTCCCAGCAGCTCTGCCGGTCCAGCCAATCTCTCAGATTGCCTGTGTCTTTGTCCAGCCGGCCAGGCTCCCGGCTTCCTACCGGGCCCATCCCCCACCCACTGGGGTCTCGGCTGGATGTCCCACAGCTGCCTCCCCTCTCACCTCCATCCCTGCCTCCCCTACTTCCTATAGTTCCTCCCCCTGCAGACGGCGCCACAAGAAACATAATTGTAGGGGCAGAAACCTGGGGGTCACTCTAGTCCTTCCCCACTTTTCTCCCCACGTCGAATCACTCACAATGCCCAGGAGAGCCTACATTTTAAATCATATTGGACTCTGTTTCTTTCTCTGCACCCCTACCCCACTGCTTTAGTTCTGGCCTTATCTTTTATTCTGACTACAGCTCTGCCTCTTCCCTTCCTGTCCCTTCCATGCTGCAGTCAGAGAGGTAGCAGCGTGTAGGGCTGAGACGGAAAAGCCTCTTCTGCTCACTCCTTGAGTGAACTTGGGCAAGTTTGTGCATCTCTCTGGAGATGATAAAGGTTATCGTGGGGCTGAGGTTTGTAAACCACAGTTGGCCCCACCTGTGATAATAGAAGCCACTGTTGTCGTTATCTTTCAAAACTACAAACGTGGTAGGTCCTTTCCCCGGAAAACTTCTATTGATTGTCCTGTCCTCGGAACAAAGCCCACATTCCACAGAATGGCCTCTAGTGCCCTTATGGCCTGATCTCTACCTGTCTAACGACCTGGTTCCCCATCACTCTTCCTCTGCCTTTATCCACTGGCTTATCCAATGGGCCTCCTAAAGAGCCTTTGCACATGCTGTCCCTTGTTTCTGCAGTCTTCGCTCTCTTGTCACCTGCTGAGCCCCCGCCGCCTTATAGCCTTCTGCATGCTACTTTATACACCCCTCGATGGCTACACTTACCACCCTGTAGTATACTTTTTAAAAAATATCTGGCTTCCCCGTTAAGACTACAAACTCAGGGAAGGAATGATTTCTTATTCCTCTTGAAGATATATAACAGATATTTCCCAAAATAGAGTCCGTTCAATGAATTGATGAGTCAACAAAATACAAGCCATGTTCATCTCCACTTCTGCGAGTTTCCTCCTTGGCATGCCATCTCTGCCCCTATACATTTACATTATACCAAGCCTTCAAATCAAAGAAAATTCCACCATCCTCAGAAAGCCACAGGAGACTACTCAGATTCATGTGATAAGGCTCACACCGAGCAACTCCCTAAAACATGACTGTGTTCTACCCCATATTGGAGCTGTTCTCATACGGACCGCCAATGGTGGGTTTTTTTTAATTTTTTTTCGGAAATGTATCTTATTTTGAGATGGGGGAGGGACAGAGAGAGAAGGAGAGAGAGAATCCCAAACAGGCTCCGCGCTGTCAGCGCAAAGCCGGACGCAGGGTTTGAACTCACAAACAGTGAGATCATGACCTGAGCCACCCAGGCACGGCCCCAGACTGCCTCCAGTTTTAAAGTACAGGTTTCTTGAGGGCAGGCATGTAGCTTTCTGAACTCCCTGGCCTTTATGACCTTCAGCATAGTAGCTGCTTCGTAAATGTCTATTAAAGAAGGAGTCAGTGAGTGAGTGTTTGCAAGAATGAACAAATGAATCAATGTCTCCCTTGTCTTAAAGTATTGTAGCAGTTACCTGTTTTGCCCACTTAAGGCCGTATTCATATACGATCTTAGTTTGTCTACTGTATTCTCTCTTCAAGAGATTGGAAGCCCAAGAGCAAAGGCTGCCTTGTACTGCTTTTCTATTTCTCACAACCCTGATCACAGTGCTGAAAAAAAAAAAATAGTACAAATTTCGTAAATACTTCTTGAGGAATTGAACCAGCCTCCCTGACTAGTAATGGAAGCAACAAACTGTACAGAAGAAGAAATTGGTCTGGTGAATTACAATAAGTTCTACTCGGTGTCTGGGCTTCTTCTCATCACTGTTTTTCTCCTGTTCTGCTCTTGTTCAAGTCTGTTTCTCTAGCCTGCGGCTAAACATTACAACCGGCTCAGTCCCCGCTCCTCCATCCTATTCAATGCCAAGAGCAGTTTTCCTGCGGATCTTTCCTCCGTTAACGCCTGCCATTGCCTGCTTCTGTTCCAAATTGATCCTGAGGATGAAACTGTGGCCTTATCATCAGCCTGCAGATCCAGTCAGATCCGAATGATTTTCTTATAACAAAAGCAATCGCAACGGTAATAATAGCTAACATTTAGGGAGAGCTTTCAGTGTGGCAGATGATGAGCTAGGGGCTTTAAAATGGTTTTATGTTAAAAAATTTTTTCAGGGCCGCCTGGATGGCTCAGTCGGTTAACGGTCTGACTCGGTTTCAGCTCAGGTCATCATTTCACGGCTTCATGTGTTCGAGCCCCGGTTGGGGTCTGCGCTGACAGTGCAGAGCCTGCTTGGGATTCTCTGTCTCCCTCTCTCTCTCTGCCCTTCCCCCACTCATGCTGTCTCTGTTTCTCTCAAAATAAATAAACTTAACAAAACGTCTTTCCAATAACTATATCTGATTACCTTTCATCATAAGACAGGTGAATCATTCAGGAGTACATAGAATAGAAAACAAAAGGCTGACCATTCCTCTGCCTTCTGTCTCATAACAATGATAATAATGAACAAATATATAACCAAGCCCTATTTTATACATTTCACATATATTAAATTAACTTGTTTTAAGCTACACCATAACCAGTTGATGTAGATGTACTGTTATTATTTCTATTTTACAGGCAAGGAAACTGAGGCACAGAGAGGCATAGAGAGACTCACTAACCTGCCCAAGTTACACAGTAGAAAGAGCTGAGCCTGAATTCAGATGAATTCCATGTTCTTCATCATGTTTTTGTTGCCTATGGACCGTGCTCACATTACTCCCATTTCATAGGTTCCTGCATTCATTCAGAAAATACGTATTGCCAGGGGCCCTACGAGGCAAAGTAGGGCAGGGACTTTCACGGGGTTTCCACTCTAGATGAGGAAGCTGTGCTGGGAGGCCCGTGTGGAGCGAGGGCTGTTCAGCCTGTATAAAGCAGCGCCGGGACCTTCGGGTTTGACGCCCAGGCCAGCATCCTGAACCGTGGGCCACACTGCTTTCCTGAACAGGGTCCAGCTCAGAGGCCCCAGAAGACCTGTAGGGATGTCTGGTCATGTGGAAGGGTTCCTACAGCACTTAGAGACGCCATTCCCCATTCCTTCGCGCCTTTCTGAGTGCCCTCTCTTTCCTCCTCTCCATATCAATTTCTTGCACCTTCCAGTGCACACAGGTAAAACTGAGCCTGATGGAGTCACTCAGGGCCAGAGAGATTGCCGAGGAGAACAAGCCACCCCCCCACCACCACCACCACCGACTGGGCATTGCTTTAGTCATCCTTAAATGAACCCTAACTCTTGTTATTCTTACCAGAAACGCTACTCAGTAATCTGCCTCTCTTCAGTCTCCCTGACAATCTTCCTGCCCCCACCACCCCACCTAATTCAAGACCTTCATGATCCTTACGAGGGAGAAGTTCCGTCCAACCTCAGTCTCTCAGGCAACGTCCCACTCCTCTGGTCTGGGTCAGTCTGTCTGCGTCACTGGGGCCACTGGCACACTGCACATCCTTCCTTCTCACCGAGCTAAATTGCCCTGTTCCTCTCGGCATCCAGTCTCCATCTCTTTCCCAAACTCCTACCCCTGTGAGATCCTCTCCAAGTTCTTATTATCACGCTTCACTTGTGAGGCACAAAACTCAACACGGTCTACATTCAGAGAGGATCAGGCCTTCTGCCAAGATTAGAGTATGCTGGTCTGAGGGCCCTTCCGAGCATGCTTCCTGGTGAGGACATGCTGGGGCTGAGCAGGCTGGGGAGCCTGGCTGCCTGCAGCCTGAGCAAGTGCCAATCTGGGGACAGGCTGGAGGTCCTGGGGAGTGCTGTGACCTGGTGACCCGGGGAAGGAGGAGGGTACAGGGGTGCCACAGGGTGCTGTAGGAAGGCCGAAGTCCAGCTCTCGCCCTCTCCACAATTCTGGGCCTGGGAATACAAGAACCCCGTTCAGCTTCCACAGATGACTGGGGAAAGAGGAGGGCACCGGACTTGGCTGGTGAACCCTCAGTGAAGTGTCCTATACCACACAGATGGGGGCTTCTCCATCCCTCAGGCCTCAGGGAGCTCTCTGAAGACCCCCTGGGAGGCTCTAAGTGAAGTCCTGTAGGACCAAACCAAAAGAGGAAGTAAGCCGTTGGCCAGTGATGTTTGGTAGAGAGATTCGGCGCCTCCCTCCCTGTGTCCTATTGCACTTTCTCCTCTCCCTGGAACACCTACTGTCCAGGGACGTAGAGAAAAAGCATCAAGCTCATTCTTAACCTTAGTCCGGATTCTTTCCAAGATGAGGGCTTGTATGCAGGTAGTTAGTTTTGGGAAGTGAGTCTAAGGAATAGAATTGGGGGCCTTGGGGTCTGTAAAGATTGAAACAGGAAAGAAAGAGAAGCCAATCGATGCTTACTGTATTTATCTGGTCATCACACGGGCAAGCACCACGCAGTCCTAGTTAGGATGCCCTGCAGAGCCCTTCTAGAAGGCATCTCAGACTCGGGAGCCCGCAGGGTGGAAGACGGAAGCATCAGTTCCCCGGCTTCTGCTCCCTGTTGATCAAGTGTTGTCCCCTGGGTGGTAACGCCCACACGCTCCCAGGCTTGCACGTGCATCAGAGCGACTGAGCAGGTAGGAACGGAATATGAGTGCCGCTCAGCACCCCTGAAGCTGTCGTGCAGCCAGACTTGCTTGCTTGCGGCTGGTTGCTGTAGCTATGGCCGGAACAGCAAAGGGGGTCCCGAGGATGTGGCAAGGGCATTGGATTCAGAAGAGGAAGTCTCTTTCCTCTCCCCTCTGCCTTCCGAATCAGATCCTAACACTCCTTCGAAGTTCAGTTCAGTCCTCTCCCATGAAGATTTCCCAAAGGAACCTGATCACAGCCAACATTCCCCCTTAGTCTCCTAAGAGCACATTCGCCAATCGGCACTGACTTTTTGCTTGATGTGTTTCTACATGCTGCAATGGTTCTACTCGTTGGATGACAACAAGGACATAGCTTCATGCACCCCACTCCTAGGGCCTTGTAGGGTTGTGGATGTACAACAGGCCTGTCATTCGGTGTCCATTAAACTGAATGGTTATGAACTTTATCAGCAGTAGGAGCTCTGAAGATTTCAAGTATTTGTTAGAAAGTGTTTGTTCTGCCTTGTCATCATAGGCTAAGTTGTAGGGAAGGAAGATGTGAACTTGGGTGAAGGTTTTAGCTGAGGTTCTGGACTTAAAATTTGACCCGTGGAACCATGTCACTTTTCTATTCCCCAAAGCTTCCAAGGTATCTCTAGCAGAAAATGTGCCCTCTGACCTCCTCTTTGAAGGCCTGACATGTACTAGAACCAAGTGTCCCAGCTGGCCATTTCTTCCTGTGCCGTTGTTCTCACTTTAGCTTGGCTCACCTTCTCCTTCCTAAACGTTTTAGGGCTAGATCCAGTTGAATCATTGAATATTGACCTGGAGTCTTCTATGGGTGAGTCCAGTGATTCTCTACCCCTTTTCCTAGGAAAAAATTCAAATAACGAGATTTTCTTTCCCAGGATCCCTAGAACTAGTGATAGATTTGCCCGGCCCTGTTCAAATTATCTTGCCCATTTCTTGCTGTTGACCAAGACACTCAGGCAAAATGGTTGATTAAGGGAGTGGTCTCTATCTCTGGAACTAAGATTGCTACTGTCTTGAGATAGAAGTAGCTGTTCTTTTGAGAATTGAACCGATGCCCTTGACCTTACTGGCACAATGCCTCAACTGATACAGACTAGCCCATCATGTACTCCTTGGTATCTAGACTAAAGAAGGGGAGCACTGGACATGAATAATAGAAGCCAGAGGTAATTCAACCCAACAAACAGCGAATGAGGGCATACGGCACGCCGGCCTCACGTTACGCAGGGACGCAGGGTGTGTCCTGCAAAGGCCATCACATTTGGCATCAGAAATCCTGGGTTTGAATCGTGCCTCTACCACTTAATAGCTACGTGATCGTAGGAGTGTCATTTGACCTCTAGATGCCTTCGTTTCCTGATGGTAAAATAGGACCAATAATTCTCTGTTCGCTGTGATTTTTGTGAGGATCAAATGAGATACTACATGTGAAAGTACATTTAAACAGTCGAGTGTGAAGTATTAGTAAATTTCTGTAAAGATGAACAGGACCCAGTCTCTACTTCAAAGGTTCTTAACTTCTGGCGGAGTCTGATGAGGCTGAATTTCTCCCAGAGAGAAAATGTCTTAGAGGAACAGTGAGGGCCCTGGCCCTCTGGAGCAGAAGGGAACCTTCTTGTAGGAATAAGTCACCTTCCCCCCACAGGGGGTCTCGCCAGCTTCCCGACCAGGGAGGGGGCTGCTGATGTTAGGCCATTCGAACAGGTGGCAGCTAACTGCTAGGTAAGGGCCACTACCCTTGGTAACACACATACAAATTATGGAGAATTGACGGATATATTTGAGTCAACCCTCAGCAGGATATATATAGATATTCTGGAGCAGATCATTCTAAGCAAATGGCCTCAAAATCAAATTTGCCCAGGGGCGCCTGGGTGGATCAATCAGTAAGGCGTCAGACTTCATTATCCCGCAGTTCCTGAGTTTGAGCCCTGAATCAGGCTCTGTGCTGACAGCTCGGAGCCTGCAGCCTGCTTCGGATTCTGTGTCTCCCTCTCTCTCTGCCCTTCCTCCACGTGTGCTCAGTTTCTCTCTCTCTCTCTCAAAAATGAATAAAATTAGAAAACATCTTTTAAAAAATCAAATTTGCCCACAACTAGCATTATGACAGAAACTTTCTCCCTGCAAATCCTCCTGGATTTGAGAAGATGTGTACGGTCTGACTGGGGACCAGTGAGACCTTTAACGACTAATCACGTTGTGGAAGTTTCAACAGTCGTGCACATATTTGGCTAGTACTTAACAAAACACATGAAGTGAGAAACTAGAGTTACCCAAGTTTGGGAACACTGTAAAGTGGTTAGAGTTCAGGGAAGGTGAAAATGACTGGAGAGCTTTGGATAAAATCAAGGTTGGGAAGATGAGGGGATTTAATTCACTAGAAAAACCATTAAGCCGGGAATAAATGAGAAATAGAGCAATGAATAAAAAAGTTATATCGTTTATTCCTCTGATATTTACTGAGTGTCACGTGACAGGCTACATTCCAGCTGCTGGGGTGTGTAGTAAATCCTCTTACCCGGAGGGTGTACCCACCTGCTGGCTGCTAAGGACTCACAGCTGCCAGCCCCTTTGCTCACTGGAGGTGGGCAATCTGTGCTGTCATCAAGATCCAGAGCTCTCTCTCTGCTTTCCCCGCTTCCTACAATTTTCACCTGAAAATACTCCCTCAATAAATCAATCACCTGCCAAGAATCCTCACCTGCCTCACAGGAACCCAAGTTACGGCAAAGGGTGACAATGTATGAATGATAAGCAGCCTCTGCCCCCTGGGAGCTGGTTTTGGTGGAGGTCACTGACAAATAAACAGGTACTTCCGATGTAGAGTGATGGCGTTACTGTCAGGAAGTACATGGAGCTCTGGGGACCCAAGTAGGTCACCGAGAGCTCCTTGGCAGTGAACATTTCTGAACTGAGCACTGGAGTGTGACCAGGGGCCTAGGGGCCGGCTGGGTAAAGAGGTGGGGCAAAGAATTTGCCAGGCACAAGAAAAAAGGAGGCATGGACGGATGGGAGACACCGTGAGGTTCGTGCTCAAAATTGCAAATGATGAAATGTGACTGGAGCCCAGGATGATGGAGGAGAGAAAAGAGCGGGAGAGGTTAATGTGGTCCAGTCAGTGAAAGGCCCGGTGAGCTAGTAACAAGTTTGTACTGTATCCAGGGCAAAGGAAAAACAATGAAGAGTTTTAAGTGGAGGACACATGATAAGACTTCTATTTTTAAAAGTGCCCTGGGCTATAAGAATGGAGAAAGGACTTAAAAGGGCAAGGCTGGTGGTAGGGACAGAACCCCAGTCCATATTTCAGTTTTCATGGAATGGCCAAGGGCTAGAGCTAAGGGCTAGAGAAAGAGGGGTTCAAGTTCCAGTTCCAACACTGCCCATTCTCTCTGAACTTCAATTTCCTTAGCCATCAAATGAGAGAGCAGTTACAGCACTAAGCTACCAAATCGACACTAACATTGAAGGAGTTAATACATAGAGGATTTACTTTCTGAATTCCTTTGTTTATATACAGACATATTACTACAACACTCGGCACCCCAAAAGCTTCATCGGAATTATCGGTTGTTATCCCTGTGGTCAGGGATACTCGGCAATGGTGGTCACCCACTGGAGAAGAAGCACATGGAGCCAGAATCGGAGGAGGTGGGATTAAGGGACGTGTCACTGGTTGAATGTGGCAATGAAGTGAGGCAGCAGGTGGATGGCAGCATCCCTCATCGAGATGGGACTTCAGGATGGGGTGAGGGTTCTCAACGGAAGCTCTGACCAGTTCTACACGTGTTGCTTTTGAAGAGCCTGGGAGGTACCCAGGGTGGAACTGTCTGGCAGGTGGCTGCACGTGGAAGCCCGAGGCTCAGGAGCAAGCTCTGAGCAGGAGGTCACTGGTATGGTGGAGGAGAGAATCTGGAGAGACGGTCCAGAACGAAGGTGTGGAGACATGGCTTGTACTCTTGGGGAACTCACAGGCTGGTGGGGGAAGCACATAATTCAACAGATTCTTAGAACACAATAGATATGCTTTATTATTTTTTTTTAACGTTTACTTATGTTTGAAAGACAGAGGGACACAGAGCACAAGCAGGGGAAGAGCAGAGAGAGAGGGAGACACAGAATCCGAAGCAGGCTCCAGGATCTGAGCTGTCAGCACAGAGCCCGATGCAGGGGTTGAACTCACAGACCGTGAGATCATGACCTGAGCTGAAGTCAGGTGCTCAACCAACTGAGCTACCCAGGTGCCCCACAGAATACAAGGATATGTTTTAAACATAGGATAGAAGAAAGAGGGGCACGTGGGTGGCTCAGTCAGCTAAGCATCCAACTTTGGCTCAGGTCATGATCTCGTGGTTCGTGGGTTCGAGCTCCATGTCGGGCTCTGTGCTGACATCTCAGAGCCTTGAGCCTGCTTCAGATTCTGTCTCCCTCTCTCTCTGTCCCTCCCCTGCTCGCTCTCTGTCTCTGTCTCTGTCTCTCTCTCAAAATAAAATAAAGACACTAAACATTTTTTTAAAAAAGAAGAAAGAATGGGGTGCCTGGGTGGCTCAGTCAGTTGAGTGTCCAACTTCGGCTCAGGAGATGCATGATCTCAAGGTTTGTGAGTTCGAGCCCCACGTCGGGCTCCGTGCTGACAGCTCAGAGCCTGGAGCTTGGTTCAGAATCTGTGTCTCCGTCTCTCTCTGCCCCTCCCCCACTCATGCTCTGTCTCTCTCAGAAAAATGAATAAATATTAAAAATCTAAAATATAACAGGAATAAGGTCTGGGAGGGACATTATGGAGCAGCGATCAAAGTCATTGACAGACCCTGGTCTTTCACAATGATCGTTCACCATTGAAGTCCCTTTCAATGGCAGGGACTATAATGGCAGCTGCAAAAGGTGACCCCAGGAGGAAGCCCCTCCTCCTTCCCAGAAACCCAGGCTTTGCTCTTGTCAAGCAGTCCCATTTTATCCGAGTGGACTCTGTGGTCTCAACGAACACCACAACCCAATGTTGGCATAAAAGCATTACCTTGACCTCTGTTTCAAAGATCATTCTCAAGAAAAGGTAGACTCGATGCTCCTACAGATTCAGAATGCTCACTCCTTACAGATTTTTTTAAAGTAATCTCTACCCCCAGCGTGGGACTTGGGATCACAACCCTGAGATCAAGAGTCACATCCTCTATCGACTGAGCCAGCCGGATGCCCCCTTAGAGATTTTATTGAATTCAATCAGTGAGGGAACTAGGTGGATGTTACAACTGGATCAAAGAGAATCCAGAGACCAGGCCTGTTTCTACATCAGGAATACTGAAATGAAGGTGCAAAAAGAGGCAAAACTGGCTTCTTCCATGGGAGTGTGGGAGTCATCTGACCCACTACCTGAAGTGACAGAATTCGCATGTCTACAGAATAGGAATTCTTTTGCAATGCTATCAGTTATCTATGATGTTTTTAATGTCTATTGATGTATTTTGAGAGGCAGCATGAGTGAGAGAGAGGGAGAGAGAGAATCTCAAGTAGGCTCTATCAGCACAGACCTTGATGCCAGGCTCAGTCTCCTGAACTCTGAGATTATGGCCTGAGCCAAAATTAAGAGTCAGATGCCTTTTTTAAAAAATTTTTAATGCTTATTTATTTTTGAGAGAGAGACAAGAGCACAAGTGGGAGAGGGGCAGAGAGAGAGACACACACAGATCCCAAGTAGACTCCAGGCTCCGAGCTGTCAGCACAGAGCCCGATGCAGGGCTGGAACTCATGAACTGCAAGATCATGACCTGAGCTGAAATCGGACACTCAACTGATTGAGCCACCCAGGTGCCCCAGTGATCTGCAATTTATAGAGTTGTAAAATAGATCCCATAGAAGCAAAATCAGATCGTGCAAAAGGGTGTCCTACAGATAATACATAGTTTTCCAGTGATGCACATATTTTTTCCTATACCTATGGAAAAAGCAGAGGCACGTTTTACAAACAAACATGGAGATCCCAGTTTCCTTGAGCATATTTATATATGTGTATATATATATAAATACATGTGTGTGTATTTACTTATACTTAAGGAGGAAGTTTCACAACACCATACTTACCCTTAAAAACAAACAAAGCCATACTTATCCTTACTATATGCAATGTGCTCTAATATTTTCTATTCTATTATTTGTTATTGCTGATGTCCAGTCAATGGATCGAGGATTCCCCATTTGAAAACAAGGGACTAGATCGAGGCTCCTCAAACTATCTGTTGCAGAGGACTTGTTTTTAAGTATTTTACAATTTACAGGCCTTCAGTTACTGATAATTTTGTAAAACACTATAAAAATAAATGACTAGAACAATGAAGTAAAAATAAACCTCCAGACTTATAAAACACAAGCTCACATTTTTTTTTAATCATTAGATTCACCAGCCATAAAACTGGATGTTGGGGCAAAGTCAAATTCCCATTAAAGTGTCAAAGGCTTACTGTCACTTTCTATTCTTGGTTCCCACACAGGCACAGCGGTGGAGTGCAACAGGTCCTTGGGCCGCACTTTGAATAGCACTGATGAAACGACCCCTAATTAGCTGACAGTCCTGGGATATTTTCTTTCCCAGCAGACACTCCCTCACCCTACCTCAGTCCTTGGGGGCACACTGTGGCATCCGTGTGGCAATAGAAGAGAGACACAGCTCAGAATCTGGTAAGAGTAGCCTCTCAGTGAGGGAAATGTCCTATGGGCACTGGGAGCATCGGCCCCCAGAGGTGGCCCTTCACTGACATACTGTACCCCACAAGCGTGACCAGCCTGTTCTCCCAAGCTGCTCTTCCCTGTTCATCTTCTGGATGCTTCTCATGGTCCCGATTGATTCATTTTTGGAGTTTACCAGTTCAAGTTTCTAGAAGAACCTTATTGCCCTATTTCATCACTTCTGTTGGCCTACTTGACAACGTTCATATTGACTGTCTTTCTTTTTAATTAAAAACATTTTTTAATGTTTATTCTTTTTTTTTTTGAGAGAGAGAGAGAGAAAGAGAGACTGACAGTGAGCAGGGGAGGGGCAGCAAGAGAGGGAGAGACAGAATCCAAAGCAGTCTCCAAGCTCTGAGCTGTCAGCACAGAGCTTGACCAAGGGCTTGAAACCACAAACCTTGAGATCGTGACCTGGGCCGAAGTTGGAAGCTTAACAGACTGAGGCACCCAGGTGCCCCATTTTTGTAAAGAGAGAGAGAGAGAGTATGTGAGTAAGGGAGAGGGGTCGAGGGAGAGAGAGAGAGAGAGAGAGAGAGAGAGAGAATCCCAAGAAGGCTCCTCAGTGTGGAGCCCAACATGGGGTTTGATCCCATGACCCTGAGATCGTGACCTGAGCCAAAACCAAGAGTTGGCTGCTCAACTGACTGAGCCACCCAGGTTCCCTGGCTGCCTTTCTATCAGGAGTTGACTATGCACTCAGTCAGAGGACAGAGAGCAGGGTCTTGTAGAGAACACGGTCTTGTAGAGAACACAGCCACCCTCATTCCAGGAGCAGCCCAGGGCCTTGTCCCGCACCCAGCACAGCAGGGAATGGGAGGTCAAGGCCAAGTATCCTTTGAAGAGAAGGTTGGCTAATCCAAAATACATTTTACAGTTCTCCATCCCCAAACCCTCAGTAATACGGAGATGTCACTCCCAGGAGACTTAAGAATGGCAAAGCTGTCACAGCAGCAGCTTTGACACAGCCACAGGCACAGACCCTGGTGATTCTGCTAGAATTAGACCACAGGGAGGCATCAGAGAATTTACCCACACCCAACAGGGGACTGAGCGCCGCTCTAAAATCAGGAGACCCCTTTCCTTTATGAAGTGCACTTCATAAGCTCTTTGCAAGTTCAGACTCACAGTTAAGTGCGATAAAGCATCCTTTCAGAAACGTGACTACAAACTCGAAGAAATACACAGAACGAGGAGGTTGTATCTAGATGCAAACAGTGGGCGGTGAAATTCCACCCCCGCCCCCGTCAAAGCTCAGAGAAAATCGTTGCCCCATCTGAGCACATTGCACAGTAACCCACGTCCTGCACGTTAAGCACGGTTCCTCGATAGTCGCTGCTAGTTACGTCAAATCCTGGAATGCCGAAGTCTGTTCCCACACCTCTTCCCTACATCCTCTTATTTATTCCATTTCATACCAAAATGAACAGGTGTATTACTTGATGTTTGGATTTCCCAGTGTAGCCCATATAGAAGATGTGCATAAAGTGCTTAATACAATATCTGCTGCATAGTAAGTACTCGATAAATGTTAACTCTGACATACATACATATTAAACCTATACTATCTAGATTGCTTGAGTTATTTTTTGTGCGTGCGGTTGTATTGGTGCCTGCTTAGATTATAGCTATCTTCATTATTCAAGATGGCCCTGCTCTCTCTGGAGTTCACAGAAGTGTTGTTTGCTGTGGTGGCTTCCTCCACTGATTTTTAAGCTCATCCGGGAGGTCCTTTCAGCCTGGCTAACTCCCCACCGGTATTTGTACCAAGAACGCTCTGTGCACAGTGGGCTGTGTGGCTGCTGGCTGGCTGCCTGACTGATTTACTCCCACCTTCCCTCCATCCCGGTATAAGCTTTCATCACGGCACATATAAGAACCTCTTTATCTACATCTCCTGCCATCCAGAATAGTCTTCCTCCATCTCCCTGCCTCAGTGACTCACGATCTCATTTCGTCCTTTCTTCCTTTCTCCTGGACCTTCCAACTTGCTTTTTCCACCCAGACCATCGTTCTAGCTCAGTGCGCACATTATTTACTTTCAGAAAATATTTACCACGTGCTCCTATATCTTAATTCAGTTGTACCCATTTCTGTGGAGCCTACCAGGATAAATGAGTCGACGGCACAAAGAACCACGTGGGAAAATGAAAAGCTCCACACGAATCGTCAGGGAAACACAACATACCTGAGGCCAGAAGCTGAATCTATGGGAGAGAAAGCTTCCTTAGTGCATCTTCTCTGTGAAGCTTCATCTGGGTGAACGTTTTTATTTTTTTATTTTTTAATGTTTATTTATTTATTTTGAGAGAGAGGGCGCGAGTGCAAGTGGGGGAGGGGCAGAGAGAGAGGGAGACAGAGAATCCCAAGCAGGATCCACACTGGGAACACAGAGCCAGATGCAGGCTCAAACTCACCAACTGGGAGATCGTGACCTAAGTTGACTCTGCTTTAGTCTCCATCTAGGAACGAACACCTGGTTCGAGCTCTTTAAAAAAGTTTTTTTTTAATGTTTTATTTATTTTTGAGAGAGAGAGAGAGAGAGACAGCGTGAACAGGGGAGGGTCAGAGAAAGTGGGAGACACAGAATCCAATGACGGGCTCCAGGCTCTGAGCTGTCGGCACAAAGCCCGACATAGGGCCCCAACCCACAAACCGTGAGATCGTGACCTGAGCCAAAGTCGGATGCTCAACAAACGGAGCCACCCAGGTGCCCCTGGTTCAAGCTCTTTAAATAGCAGCCTTAAGTAAGGGAGTGAACAAGGGGTGACGCGAACTTCTTTGCAAAAGACTCTCAATCAACCTAAGCAGGTAGCTTCTGGAAGGAAGGTAACTCACGCAGTCTCTTGGCTCCATGCTGAGTGTAGCATCAAGGTTCGTGCACATTTATGCACCTGCAGCTTTTTTTTTTTTTAATCAAGTCTGGGCTAATTACAGGATTTCATTGTATTTTCATACATATAATAATCTAGTTTACTCTGTAAATGATTCATTTACAATTCAATTAAACAGCCAAGGAGAACAAAATGTTAAAATAAACATGTGTTTAAATAAGATACAATATGTATAATTAGACACAACACATACCCCTATCTTAGTGTTTGATTTGCACAATAATACAAAACAGGTCATTTGAGGCTATGCCAAATATCAGGGATTAGATGACCTTTAAGTTCCTGCCAAGCTGGAGAGTTTATGATTTTGTGATCTGAATGAAAAATGAAGAATTCGGTGCATCACCCAAATGTTTACAGGAATCCAGCTGTTTGATGTCAGGTAGACAAAACACCCAGATGACTGACAGAGGCATTTCATTTTCACCCAGATGTTTTTTTGCATTGTGTTGACTTAGCCTGACACATAGCAAAGTTAAGTGACTTACTCAAGACTGGTGACAAAACCTTCCGAACCTACTGGCAATGAAATTGTTCAGAGGTATGCCATTTGAGCCTCAGCACCAACATTTGGGCACTGCCTCACTGATGGCTTCTGGATCCACGAGGGGAAGACAGACGACTTGGTCCTCTCCATTCTCCATCCTGTNCTTAGTGCATCTTCTCTGTGAAGCTTCATCTGGGTGAACGTTTTTATTTTTTTATTTTTTAATGTTTATTTATTTATTTTGAGAGAGAGGGCGCGAGTGCAAGTGGGGGAGGGGCAGAGAGAGAGGGAGACAGAGAATCCCAAGCAGGATCCACACTGGGAACACAGAGCCAGATGCAGGCTCAAACTCACCAACTGGGAGATCGTGACCTAAGTTGACTCTGCTTTAGTCTCCATCTAGGAACGAACACCTGGTTCGAGCTCTTTAAAAAAGTTTTTTTTTAATGTTTTATTTATTTTTGAGAGAGAGAGAGAGAGAGAGAGAGACAGCGTGAACAGGGGAGGGTCAGAGAAAGTGGGAGACACAGAATCCAATGACGGGCTCCAGGCTCTGAGCTGTCGGCACAAAGCCCGACATAGGGCCCCAACCCACAAACCGTGAGATCGTGACCTGAGCCAAAGTCGGATGCTCAACAAACGGAGCCACCCAGGTGCCCCTGGTTCAAGCTCTTTAAATAGCAGCCTTAAGTAAGGGAGTGAACAAGGGGTGACGCGAACTTCTTTGCAAAAGACTCTCAATCAACCTAAGCAGGTAGCTTCTGGAAGGAAGGTAACTCACGCAGTCTCTTGGCTCCATGCTGAGTGTAGCATCAAGGTTCGTNCCACCCGCCCCCAACCTCCCCACCCAAGGTCTGTGTTACCCTGGGCTCTGACCCATGACAGAGTGGGCCCCTCCATCACAGGACTGTGCATAGTGGCCTTTGTCTCGCTCATGGTGATCACTGTGTTTCCGGGACATTGTTATCTGGGCCAAGGGCTGGCCAGCTCAAAATTTCTAGCCATCTTACACGTTGATGGCAGTACAGGTGATCACAGCCACCATTCAGCCCCCTATTATCGTGGTCAATAATACAACTCATTTCGATTTGGCTGTGATCCACAAGGCTGAGGTGACTGAGGCTGACCAAAAGTCCGATCCATGCTTCAGGAATCTACATTCTGTCCTTGGGTCCGAAGCTGTGGCTCCTATACGCAGAGCCCTGTATTGTTTGCAAATCAGCCTCTTTTGACGCTGACTCTTCCGGCTGCTTTGACTCCCAGTGAATTTCCTGGTGCCCGATTGCCACCCAGTCCAGGCCCATCTGGCACCACTCATGCCCAGATGTCTCAAACTTGACCGTCCCATTTGAAATGATGCTTCTGGAACATCTTCTTCTGCGACCCTTCCTGGCTTCTTTTCTTCCAGCACCCTGCTCCCTCACTTCCTTTCCCACTGGCTTCCTGCACTCAGACCCTGCACTCACCTTGCCTGAGTCTGGATAGAGTGGCCTTGCCTGCCCAGAGAGCTGACTTGAGACCATGCTCCCTACGTGACCTTGAGCAAGTCACAACACCTCCCTGGGCCTCACTGTCCTTATCTCGACATGAGAGCATTGGACTAAATCAGGTCTGAGGCCCCTCCAGTTCTAAAATTATATTCTCTCTCTAATACTGTTAGTGTTGGACTGGCTGCCTTCCAAGGTGTCACTGCTCATCATTCTATCTAGTTGTTATGCAGGGATTTTTTTTGGAGGGTGGAAAAAAAAGGAGGCTCCAGAACTAATATCTTGAAAAGCAATAAAATGTGTCTGCTCCCCTTCTCCTCTTCATGAGCCCCCCTCCTTTTCTCCTCTGTTGAAAACTCAGAGACTTAAACATCCACATTATGACAGTTCTGTCACTTCCCCAAATTGCACCGTAAAAACAGGAAAGGGTGCGGGTAAGCTTAGCACCCCGAGTGTCATACAAGCAATGGGCTTCTGGGCCCAGGATGGGGCTAAGTGGTGCAAAGAGGCCCTGCACAGCTACGTCAGAAGAGATAGCAAAGGGGCCAAGGGAAGGTGGGGGGGGAGGGGCATGTTCACCTGGAGCACCCAATCAGCGCCTTGTTTGGTGTTTAGAGAGGTTAATTCCAAGAGAAAGTAACCTTTAAAAAAGAAAGAGAAGTTTAGCGTCCGCACAGTGTTTCCATGCTTCCAGTGTTTCGACTTCCAGGTAAACAGGCTTCTGTGGAATTAAAAGCTTGCCCGTTCCTGGAATGGATGGTTCGGGGCCAGATCACATTAGCTGCTTTCCCCTATGGGTTATTTGAGGTTAGTGAACATCCGGGGCAGTTTTCAAGAAGTGGCAAAGGGTGTTAGCCTAAGAAGTAGGGGCTGAGATGGAGAAGAGGGCACGTCTACACCCCCACCTTGTGTGAATGAGCCAAGGGGGCTATTGCTGTTGTGATTCTGGTTGTTTTTATCACTTGAAACCACCAGATGATGCAGCGATTGACTTCCCCAGAATGTACTGATTAAAACGACGACCTGCAATGACCCCTGAGTTTGGCCTCTAAGGTCAGGAATGATTCTGAATGAGCCTATTTCTAACTTACATCATAAGAGGTCAAACGCATGTCACGTGGAGGGTAACGCGAGATGTGAATGGGACACCCGCCTCTCTGCAGCTAGCCAGAGAGGACATCTGCTTTGCTGACACGGGCCGTTGTCAGGGAACAGAGGACGATCAGGGAGGACTGAGTCCTTCTCCTGCCCATCCCATCCAGCAATTCCTCACCCTCACATCTACTCCTCATTTCACCCTTTCTCCCTTTTCTCACGTTCCTTCCAACCTCTCTCCTCTGAATCCAGCAATGATCCAGACTGTGCTTGAAAGCTCTCTTGGCTTTGCATTTCTCTCCAAGTCATCTCCTCTGTGACCAGGAGAACCTTTGGTCAGGATACCCCCTCTTGCAAAGTTTCTGGAAAGAGGGAGAGCAAGAGGGTTTGTCAAGGTGTATGGGGACACAGATACTGGCCCTTAGAGCCAAGGCGATCACTAAGACTCCTTAAGGTGGGGAGAACCAAACTGGGTTGGGCGGGAGTCAAGCTGTGGGTGCAGAGGGTTGAGTAGAAGGCTTTGGCAGCAGCTGCTGAATGACCCAAGTTAGGGATGGAACTGACAGAGATGCTGCCGAATGCGACCTGAGGGGCTTCTGGATCAGAAGGGAGCCTCCAAGTGACAGGGCAGGGGGCGAGTCTCACCTGGACCCCCCAGCAGTACTTTGATGGGTCATGGTCCCTTGACTGTTGAAGAGATAGTGGGTCCAGAAAGAGGAAGAGGAATCTGGAAAAGTAGGGGAGATCAACCATGCATAATTTTTATTGTTCTATAATTTTACAGCTTAGAAAGTACAATCACAAATACTATTCCATATAATTTTCACAATTACCCAATATAACAGAGAAGTAGTTATAATTAACGCTGTTTTGCAGTTCATTCATTCATTCCATATTATTTTGAGAGCCTTTGATGTACACGACGCTGTGCTGGGTCCTCGAGGCACTGCAACAGATAAGACTATGTCAACAGGGAAAGTAATCGCAGTGAAGTGACTAGCTCATTCTCGGGGTTATCGCAGCTAGGTGAAGAACGTCTGGGGATAATCAGAAGAACTCCCTGAAAGAGACCCAGGAACGAAGTCTTAAAGGGCCTTGGAAGCCCTTTTAAGGAGGATGAATAAGATGTAACACAGAGGACACTAAGTTTCCTCACTCGGGCAATCGGTAGATAATCGTGTGATTTTACTGAGAGAGGGAGTCTGGGAGCAAGAGCAGGTTTTGAGGGACAGATGTCATGTCATGTTTGAGACCTCATGTCTTGCTGTCCCATGGGCAGTTGGAGAAAAAGATCTGGAGCCCAGGAGAGGAGCGTGGGCTAAAGGAAGCTGGGTGGTACTATTTCTATGTGGATGGTTACTAAAGGCGAGCGAGTGAGACTATCCAGGGAGAGTAGACAGAGAGAGGTGAAACAGGGCCACGCCAGAGCTCCAAGAGGCTCTAAAAGTGAAGAGAAGAAAGCCTACCAATGAGATGGAGAAGCATCTTGTTGCTGTTGTGAGAATAAGCTTTGGAATCGGATAGGACACCTCTGGCCATATGTCTCTGAGCTTCAGCCTGTTCCTCTGTCATGGGGCAACGATGGTACATCCTTTATGGAATAGTATCTACGAAGTTTACCCAAATCCTGGCCCAGAGTAAGCATCCATCAATGCTAGCTATTATGTTAATTATGTTTAATAAGAGTTGGAATGATGATAATGAGAGGAAGACGCAGACAAAGAAGCCAGAGGGTATCAGATGAGGGTGATGTCATGAAAACTGAGGGAAGCGTTTGCAAAAAACTGGTCAGTAAGCACAAATGCCCAGAGAGGTCAAAATAAAGGCCACAAAGGGTCTGTTGGATTTAGCTGTTGGTAGAACGTTGACAACTTTTGCAAGTTCGTTGCAAAGACAAATTCAACAAGATTCTTTGCCATGTTCCAAGCGAGGGAGAGTCCTGGAGACAATAGCTGTGGGAGACACGGATGATCGCGAGAGTCTGGTCGTGCGGCCAGCCAACTCTGTTGTCCTAGAAGAAATGAAAACTTAGATTGTGACACTCCTTTCCATCCATAGGACCCAAAGAAGGAGTTTTAGCAAGTAAACAGGACTCCGTGCTAAGTTAACTGAGGAGGGGAAGGAATGAGAAACCCGGACAGGATGGGGGTGGGGGAGTATCCAGCGGGATGCAGAGGATGGACTCCGAGGTAACTGGGCAGACCCACTCCCCGGAAGGGGAGGAAATTGGATACAAAATGAACAGATATTTATTGAATGCCTGTCATGTGTCAAGCATGTGGGGATCTTGATGAAATAGACACAAGACATGATTCCTGCTTCTAGGAACACGACAGAAAACATGCGGAAGATTCAAGGGCCAAACAGTTGTTAAAGGCAACAGGAAGAGAGCTCTCACATAGCAACATAGGACTTATCCAGTGGACTGTAGCATACAAAGGCAGGACAGACTTCTTTGGACTATGCCAAGGAAGGCTCACCCTGGGGAGGGAGAATTCCAAACTCCCGGCTTCGTGTAGCTCAACTGGCCCTGTTAGCAGGAAACAGGTACTGAGGTCTCTGGGAAAAGTATGGTGAAAATGGGGTATGGGATCGGAGGAGAGAGAACAGGGACAAGGTCTCTAAGGGGCAAGGACGGCCCAGAACTGGCTCAGGGTGCCTGAACGTGTGTGTGTGTGTGTGTGTGTGTCTGAGTGAGACCAAGAGACAGAGGAAGACACAGAAAAACACACACACATGAATACATAGTGGCTATTTGTTGGATACATGAACCGAACATCCACGGGGACACAATCCAATGTATGTGGGAAAGGCTGAACCACATATTGGGTCAGACTCAATCCTGACTCTTTTTACCTCTATCAATGTAGACAGGTTACTTAGTTTTTCTCATTTTTTTTTTCTTTGCCAGAAAGACGGGGACACCAATCCCTTCTTTACCAGGCTCTGTTGTGAGGTCTGCATGGGATGAGCTGTAATTTCCAGTACACATTCTGGTCCAGAGTCTATGCTCACTCAACATCAGTTGTCAATGACAGTTCAAGGTGCTTACGAATGGTCACCTTTTGCTGGGCTTCCGGATGTTTTATAAATATTAGAATATGAAGCCTTGCAAGGCACTGGAAGCATGGGTACCGAATGTTATCATCCATTCCTCTTTTATGCACGGAGAACTTTGGCACAGAGAATCGGGGTTTTGCCAGAGGAATAAGCAATTCTGTGGGAGGATCAGGAAGGGAGGGGGAGAAAGCAAAGCCTCAACAAAGACTCTTGAACTTGAACACCCGCCTTCCTTCCCTTCTGCCCTCCAACCAGCCCTCCAGCCAGCCAGCAGGTAGTGGCGTCAGATTACACTTCTCTCCCCTGCGCCCCCCTTCAGGGAGCCCAGACTGGGCCTGGCTGGCTGGGGAACCTGCTGGGAAGTAGGATGTGGTGTAACCCCGGGCGTTTATTTCTCAAAAACTCAGGCTGCATTAAGACAGTGATCTGATCAGACCCAGCATTGGCTCCTTCCGAGAGCAGTCTACGAATCAGACTCCCTTTGGCAGCCTTTTTCCACCTCCTCCACGACAGCCTGATAATAGCTGGTCCTGGTGGAATTTTCTCCCCCAGGACATTCCTGCAACAGAGTTTTTTCGCCCTTTCAAAACGGGAGCAAGCAGAGCCCAAAAGCGGAACAGACTTCCAGTCTCATTAGCGTGCTGCGTTTCCCTATTTCCCCTCCCGAAATGCTGTAGTGTTTCCTATGTGTGAATATGATCATTTGTTAAAGTAGACTATTTATACAATTCTCCTCTTTAATTTACCCCCATTACTCAGCACCCGAGAAGCTGAGAGAAGTCCGAGCATTGGACGAAGGTTTCTGGGGCTCACGTTGCTAGGAGCGAGAGTGGGGACCCAGACCCTGCATTGGCTCAGTGTCTGAGCCAGCGTCTCGGCGCCTGCACCAGCCCATCCTCCGGCACAGGCACCAGGAAAGCACCCCATCGTGAAGGCTGACTTGACTATGTGTATGTGTGTCAGCATTAGCTCCTGGAGGATGGACGAGAATTGAAATAGCATGGGAACTGAACGCACACGTGCACAACCCAGGAGAGGAGGTCTGGAATCGGAATGAAATGTTGGACCTTGAAGGATGCTTGGCACGCAGTAGGTGCTCAAGGGGTGATTGAATGTGGGGAAAACAGAACCAAAGCAACCACATGAGTCGGTTCAGTGTTAGGTTCTGAGGCCCGAGACTTGGAAGGAATCATCTTCTCCCCCAGGGCCTTGGCTATGCCTCCACTTCAGCAGAATAAGACTTTATGTATTTATATGTTAGGCTCCAAAGGGTAGCAAGGAGGCATGCTTGCTTAGAACACTATGCCTAAGGTAGCAGGCACGCCTCCTTGCTTAGAAGGCCATACCTAATCCCTCCTCAGGAAACCCTTCCCTCCTGTGTGAAGCAAGCTCATTTGCTCTGGATCTGCCCCGAAACGAGATAAAGAGGTACAGTTTGTTGGCATTTTTGAGGGAACCCCTTTGTGTACATTCTAGGCACATGTAATGACTCCTGCCTCGACCGACGCTTCTCCATAAGGCTGGTCTCAGTTCTTCAGTGTTCGTCGGGGATCTTCCTAACCGACTGTTTACATCTGCCCCTTGCCACTGCCACGACTTCTGTCAGGGCAGAATCAGGCTGGATGTGATGCAGAGACTGGAATGCGACTTGTCTGTCTCCCACTGTTTTAGGATTAGTCACAACGGCTACATTCATAGAGCTCTTTGCCATGTGCCAGGGCCACACGTGTATTATCTCAGCTTTGGTCAGCAACTTTAGGAGGAAGGTACTAATATCATCCCCAAATCATAGACGAGGAAAACCAAGGCACGGAGGAGGTTGAGGGACTGGCCCAGGGTCACACTACAGAGTAGCAGAGTCTGGATTTGAACTTGAGGTAGCCTGATGCCAGAACTGGCGCTCCTGCCACCCTACCCATGAAGCGTTGTCATCGGGGTCTGTGTGTCACACCCCTACTCAGCTCTCCCCCTGGGGATTCATCAGGAACAATGCTTTTCCTTTGTTTGCTGCCATACTATAGGGCATCAACCTTTTTACTTCTCTGAGTGAACATTTTGTCCTTCCTCTACACGCTGTCTCCCTCATACATTCATTTTGTTCTAGATTACCTGCTGGGTACAGGTTCTAGAAAGTTCCAGAGGTATCTTCTAAAGCCCTTCTTCCCTCTGTTTCTCATCTTTTGCCCTTCCTTAGTTTATTCCATTGGAAATAAATTTAAGAAGTATTTTCAGGGTTTGACCTTGAAAGCATCTCAGAAATTATCTACCAATCCGTTCATTTTACCCATGAAGACCCAAGTCTAATGGACCTAATATGTGGTAGAGTCTCATCCTAATTCAGACTTGATGTCTCCCTTTCACCCCTTGATTTTTTAGTCTGTGAAATGGGAATACTATTCATATTTACCTCTTAGGGTTCTAGTGAGGACTGAGTTAATCATGCAAACAGCTTAGGTTACTGTCTGAATCCATACACATTAGTTTATTATCATTTTAATTCCACTTCACATATTTTATTATTCAATTCAAAAATAATATTTCTGATTACAGTTGATCTTTCTTTTTAATACAGTTGATCCTTAAACAGCATGGGTTTGAACTATGCAGGTCCACTTATAATAGGGGGCTTTTTGCAGTACAATGCTGTAGAAGTATTTTCTGTTCCTTAATTTTTATATATACATATACATATATACATATACATATATATATATTTTTTTTAATTTGAGAGAGGGATAGAGTGGGGAAGAGGGACAGAAGGAGAGAGAATCTCAAGCAGTCTCTATGCCCATCACAGAGCCGGATGTAGGGCTCGATTCCACGATCCTGGGATCATGACCTGAGCTGAAATGAATAGTCGAACACTCAACTGACTGAGCCACCCAGGCACTTCTCTTCCTTAATTTCTGAATAACATTTTCTTTTTTCTAGCTTACTTGATTGTAAGAATAGAGTATATAACACATGTAACATACCAACTATGTGTCATTTGTTATCAGTGAGACTGCTGGCCAACAGTAGGCTAGTGATAGTGAAGTTTTGGGGGAGTCAAACATTCTGTGTGGGTATTTGGGCAGTGGATTGGTGCCCCTAATGCCTGTGTTAGTCAAGGATCAGCTGTACTTACCCTACTAAGGCATTTTTGTCCCACACATGGACTTAAAATAAGAACTTCTTCAACTGATCTTATGCTATTAATGTGTTAATAGAAGATACTGTGTATAATTTAAAAAGCACTTTGAAGTCTTCCTAGCCCCATTCCTACCCAGAGACTTTGGCAAAGTCAGGCCATGCACTTCTCTTTGCTTCCAAATACCCTGAACATTGGATCATTAGTGTTTCCCATTCTCACCCCTACTACACTCTGGGAAGCTTGAAGGTATCGTCTAGTCCTAGTCTTCTTTTCATTGTCAGATCTAAGCACGCAGTAGCTGGCACACAGTAGGTATTCAGAGCAGATTTATTGTTGAGTGTATATATATACATATGGCCTTTTAATTCTTTTTCTAATCTATCATTGAACTCAAAACAAAAATATAAACTGTCAAATGCAGCCAGATAGCTGGCTTACATAGAAATCATAAAAAGGAACAAGTAAGCAAAAATCAATCCGAAGTCTCCAGTCCTGGGGTGCCTGGGTGGCTCAGTCAGTTAAGCATCCAACTCTTGATTTCAGCTCAGGTCATGATCTCATAGTTCGTGAGTTCGAGCCTTTACATTGGGCTCTGCACTGACAGTGTGGAGACTGCTTGGGATTCGCTCTCTCTCCCCTCTCTCTTTGCCCCTACTCTGCTTGCTAGCTCTCTCTCTCTCTCAAAATAAATAAATGAATTTATTTTATTTATTTTTATTTATTTTTAAATTTATTNGTCTCCAGTACTATACCGGGGAGAAGGTAGTCTGAGAGTGAACAGATAAGGTCAACTCTTTTTTTAATGTTTATTTTTGAGAAAGAGAGAGAAACAGAGCACAAGCAGGAGAGGGGCAGAGAGGGAGACACAGAATCTGAAGCAGGCTCCAGGCTCTGAGCTGCCAGTTCAGAGCCCGATGCGGGACTCAAACCCACCAACTGTGAGACCACGACCAGAGCCAAAGTCAGACGCTTAACTGACTGAGCCACCCAGGTGCCCCAAGGCCAACTCTTTAAACGGCCCTAACACCAAGAGACAACCAAGCAGGTGGTTGAGAACCAGCTTTGTAAGTAGACGCACCTGGACTTGAATGAGTAAGCTGACCTCCCCAGCTTCTGCTTTACCATTAGTAAAATGGGGTTGATAACTGGCACCCTTCTCCAAGGCTCTCGCAGAGTCTGAGACCATTCATGTCCAGCACCTGGCACAAGGGGAGACCTTGCTAAGTATTAGCTGTAGAGGAAGGGCTGGCCCTCCACAGTCCCCACCCCCCTTGACAACATCCCCTGAACCCTACTCCAAATCTGTGGTCACAAAGCCCTTGGTCTCTTGGTTGGACCTGAGAATTAATTCTGGGGACAGGTGAGGTACCTCTCCTTCTCTATGTGAATGTGTTTGCATTCTGGCTGATCAATCACTTCTAAAAGGGATTTCTGACTATGAGGCTTGGGCCTGAACTGACAGAGTTCAGGCACAGTCCCCAGACTTGTGGGGACCTACACGCTCCCCTCCCTCCAAACACACATCTGAGATGCAGCCACCTGGAGAGAATCCGTCAGGAACAGCCAGGCATCTCTCACCGGCCAAAGAGCAATAGCAGTCATTTTCATCACGCCCATCATCATCATCGTCAGAGGTTAATAGGGCACCTGTGCATTAAGGACAAATGTGAGCCATAAATACAGGAATAATCATTTAAAGGAAATAAGATCATTCATTTTAACCGCACTCTCCACTCTCCCGAGCTTCAGTGAAATTATACAACCAAACAAGCAGCAGACAGACACTGGGTCGAGCATGGTTACCAGAAAAACTCCCTGCCTTTGGTTTGTGATTGGCTGAACGTCTCCTGAGGGCAGAGAGCTTTTTAAGCAGCTGGTGCAAATGGATGCCTTTCTGAAATTAACCAGTTGATGAATGTCACAGGCATCAGGCTCCGTTCCAGGGTTGGGCCAGGCTGTGTTCAAACTGCACGTTTCCCTCACAGCCTCCAGGGTCTAGGACTAACAAGGAGATGAATGGTAAGATGGGGGGGAGGGGGAGGGGAGGGAGCAGTTAGAAGGAAGTACAAGATGCTGGGCCCTTGGGGGCTGGTGACTCTCTCCCTTGTCCACCCTTGAGTCTGTGTGCAGACCCTGCCGTGTCCACAGTTTCTGGACACTTGTTCCTGTAAGGCCTCAGTCCAGGAGGAGTCCATGTTGGTTATGTACGTGGTATAAAGACCCTGTCTTTCGAGCAGGCATACTTCACCCTGGCACAGGTACTTAATTACTGCGTGAAATTGTGCAAGCTAGTCCCACTCTGAAGTCGAGTTTCCTCATCTGCTTATAGAAAAAAAAAAGACCTGCTTTACATGGGCATTCACTGTATATAAAAGCAGATTTTAGGGGCGCCTGAGTGGCTCAGTCGGTTAAGCATCCAACTTCAGCTCAGGTCATGATCTCATGGTTCATGGGGTCAAGCCCTGCGTAAGGCTCTGTGCTGACAACTAGCTGAGAGCCTGGAGCCTGTTTTAGACTCTGTAGCTCCTTCTCTGACTCTCCCCTACTCACATTGTCTCTCGCTCTCTCTCAGAAATAAAAATAAATAAATAATGCCATTTTAAAAATAAATAAATAAATAAAAGCAGATTTTACATGACCCAGAACATACTGGGTGGTCAGAAAATGGTATGTTGATTATTGTTGCTTTTACTCTTACTAAAGGAGCCAAGAAGTTCTGAATACAGATATCACAGACTGAAAGTGCTGTTAGAGACTTTTTTTCTTTTAATGGGTTCTTCATTCATTCATTTATATATCATTGAAGTATAGCTGACATACAAGGTAAATTCTTTTTAAAAAACAGATGTGGGGTTTGCCTATCTATACTGAGGGGTTAGTAACGCATATTAGCATATCTAAGTTCTTTATTCGTGATCTGAAAAAGGTGAGGGGTTATAAGACTAGCTCTGTTTACGCCGTGGTGTTGACTGAGGTTGAACCCATGCCCAAGGGCCACCAGACAAGCCTGGCGGACCAGGTGTCTGGCTGGCTCAGTTGGGGCCTGCGACTCTTGATCCTGGGGTTTTGAGTTTGTACCCCACGTTGCATGTAGAGATTACTTAAAAGTATAAAATGCATTAAATAGATAGATAGACAGAGCGAGCAAGCCTGGGAAACTACTGTGTTTTACACAAATGAAGCTGGTAACTGAGTGTCTCTAGTTAGACTTCAGACTGGGATCTACACGCACAAAGGCTGTAGAGTCCTGGGTGCTTCCATCCTGACCGAGCACTGCGGTGGGCCCAGGACACCAGGCTCTACCACTCTTCCCTTGTCTCTGGCCAGGTCTCTCCTGGGGTCTCAGGTCTCCTCGTTTGCAAAACAAGAGGGTTCCATTTGATTGGTGACAGACCCCAGGAGTGAAGAAGAGGAGGGGTTGGAAGGGCAGAGCCGATCAGAGTCCAGGCCAAATCGCTGAAGGGAGAAGCAGAGGGCTGGTTATGAAGAGTGGTAGTAATTCCTGCTTCCCAAAGGACCTTGGGAAACCAGACTCAGTATCTCTGAGGCCACCTTGGAAATGTTACAGGCCACTCCCAAGTAGGCAAAACTGCGTGTAACCCAAAAAGGCAAAGGTTTTATGAGGCTAACCTGCCACCCAGAGAGGGAATTAGATTTCAAAGCCCCTGAGTTTAGCCCCATGCCGCACCTGTCTCCCTCTTTCTTTCTATTAACACAGGCTTGTCCTCAAACACCTATTGACCATGAATTAACGGCAGGCAAATCAGCAAACCTGCGGGTACTACTATTTACAGCCTAAGAATTTGTGCAATAAATTGTATTCTTCTAAAGGGTTGTTAGCATATCCCAAGGCCAAGAGTTGAGCCTGGCAAGGTGATCTTTTAAGTATCTACTTACTATTCTGGCCACAGGCTCTGTTGCCTAGAAAAGTCCTTAATGAAAATGGTTAAATAAACAAGCAGTTGATCAACACAGACACAGTTTAGGAATACGTCAGCTGGTTAGTGGGCGTTTGCTAGGACAAGGAAGTCCACCTAATTCTTGTCCCCATGTGTCCCTTTGGCTCTCGGCCCCTGCCACGGTGTAGCTGTGATGTGCACCATGCCTCTTCTGAAGTCCGATTCCTCTATGACGCGGAGCAAGAGTCTTGGAATCAGAAAGCTCAGTTCCTGTGGCCACTCTGCTGCTTACCTGCCGTGTGACATTGGGCACATTTACCCCTTCTTAGCCTCAGCTGCATCGTCTGCAAAATGGGCAATCACAATGCCCTCCCAGGTGTTAAAAAGTAGAACTGAGGAAATTTGAACCTCTAATTGGCTTTATTAAACAATTCGTTACTCAGGCGGCATCCTGTCTGGCAAGTAGAAGGCATGCAAAATGGAAGATTTTTATGGGAAGGCTGGTAAGGAAAAAAAGTTATAAGCAAAAGAAAAGAAAGGATGGTTGGGGTGCCTGGGTGGCTCAGTGGGTTGAGTGGCCAACTTCAGCTCAGGTCATGATCTCGCAGTTCGTGGGTTCGAGCCCCACGTCGGACTCTGTGCTGACAGCTCAGAGCCTGGAGCCTGCTTTGGATTCTGTGCCTCCTTCTCTCTCTGCCCCTTCCTGCTCCTGCTCTGTCTCTCTCTCTCAAAATTAAATAAACATTAGAAAAGAAAAGAAAGGATTGTTCCAGGCCTTCTTAGGTGAATTACCTCATCTTCCTTTGGGAGATGGATAGGGCCCTTGTGACAGATCACCTCACTGGTGTTTATCAGAAAATTCCTGACTGACATGGTAAGACTTATATTTCTGGGGAAAAGTGGAACTACAATTAGGTTAGGTATTAGGCCCCGGGGTTCGGTGACTTGGCCTGGCCCAAGTGAGACCATTCTGGGCCTGTTGTTTTCTTTCTAACTCAGGCTTGGTGTGAAGATCAATCAAGGTCACCTGCAGGAAAAAAACCCTTTGCAAACTGGAGGGCTCTGTGGAACTATGAGCTCCTCCAGGCCTGATCAGTGATTCCGGGTTTTGTTGTATATAACATCTACTGCGGTGGTTCTCAGCCGCATAAGAATTGTCCAGAGAGCTTTTAACAAATACCAAGGCCTGGGCTCCACTCCCAGATATTCGCATTTAATTGGCTTTGGGTGGAGCCTTGACGTTGGTATTTTTAAAAGATCCCAGGTGATTCTCCTGGGCAGCCAGGGTGGAGAACTACATTTGGCTCAGAGCTGGGGGCTCAATTCTGCTGGATGAATGAGTGATGCTAATTATGACTTCCTTCCCCGCCCTTTGGAGGAGGGTTCTTTGTGCCGGATGGAAGGATGTTTCCTGGGTCACATTGCGTAGGCTCCTGGGTTACCTGCCTGGCTCTTTCTAGAACGGCTTTGCGAGAGCATCTGGACCTTCACATTCAGAAGGTAGGTGCTCATGATGACTAATGCTGGTGGGCTGCACCTCTGAGGGTTGGGCCACAGCTGCTGCATGTGGCCACCGGGCTAGCGTCTTTGAGTGGCAGCTGGCCAGGCTTGTGGTAGGTGAAAAAGAACTGGGTTTCCCTGGCTTCCCATCTACTCCTGCCAATTAGGTCAGGTCAGCCTCTGGCTGTGTTACAGGCTTTAGGAAGTTCCTGGAGGCTTTCCTGTTGTTTATCTTATTAGAGACACTTCAGTGAGGGTTTTTAATAGAAGGACTCAACGTGAAATTAAGTTCCTGGGCGAGCTGGTAGTGAAGCACACTGGTGTTATGACTCCCCCTTTAGATTTTTTGCCCTTCAGCTTTTGACCCCTATTTCCTTCCAGGAAGAATTCTTTTAGAGAATTCAGTCAGCCTAAGTGTGTGCATGTGTGTGCACGTGTGTGCATGTGTCTTTCTCTCATAACCAAATACACCATGTTGCGAGGCATCACATTGACTACAGGTAGGTGTGTGGGAACTCCTTCTTCCTTTCTCCTGCTTCCAGGCCTGGCCGCTTTGAGCTTTCCTCCAGAATCCCTTCCAGATCCCTCCATCAGGAGCAGCTACTCTGAACCTTCAGAACTGCTGGCAGTCTTCCCTTTATGGCACTTGCCATGTTTTCACCTTTGGCAAGCACCTCAAAGGAAAAGGGCACAGTGAAAACACAGGCTGAGCTGATGAGCTTAACCTCCAGCATTGCCACTTACATCCTGGTAGGACTTGGACAAGTTACTTAACCTCTCTGATCCTGTTTCCTCATCTCTAAAATCAAGCCAAGAACGGGGAGCCTGGAGGGCTCAGTCAGGTGAGCATCCGATTTGGGCTCAGGCCATGATCTCACGGTTCGTGCGTTCGAGCCCCATGTCGGGCTCTGTGCTGACAGCTCAGAGCCTGAAGCCTGCTTCAGATTCTGTGTCTCCCTCTCTCTCTGCCCCATTCTCTCTCTCTCAAAAATAAATAACTATTAAAAAAAATTAAAAATGATAATAAAATAAAGCCAAGGAAGACTGAGCCAGAGGACTGCCGTGAGAAGAGACGAGCTATATAAAATAAGGTGATACAGGCAATGCCTGGAGCAGAATGGTGGTTATTGTTGAGGACTGGCTCCCCAGTGTCCTCCTGAATCCCCATGCACAGTGTCCTTCACACACTGAAGGGACTCAATACACAGTTGTTGATCGTGGGTAGGTAAAAGATCCTGGGACCCAAATCCTAGGACGCTGACAAGGAAGATGTGCTCTTTCCCAGCCTCTTTGATAAATTTCAAAGATACATACACATATATATCCTATGGCTTTACTATGTTTCTGTGTTATATAGTGCCACTTACAAACTTGGCCATGCAGGAGGGTATTATAACCAGATGGGATCATCTGGGTTGATTACTGAAAGTGACTTCATGAGGATGACTTAGCCCCGAGAGGAACCAGCACCCCAGCGAGAAGAGGGGGAAGGTCTATGCACTTGACGAAAGTTTCCTAAGGCCTCTCAACTATGCCAACTTACTGATGTAACATGCTACGTGGTATGCGGCAGGAGCTCCTTTACCCATAACACAGACTGCAACACTGATGTTCGGCCAACCTGAGCAATTCGACCACCCATGCAAAAATGAGACACAGCAAAACCAGAGATTCTTGGCCCTAAAGCCCATGCACTTGCCATTAGATCACACTGAATTCTGAACCTGTAATGGCTCTGTGATTGCCACTCACAGCTGGTGGCCTTAATCTTCCTGAGGCTCTGATTTCCGATTTCCTCCCTCGCCTACAGGGAGAGAGTGTTGGGCCACTAGGTGATGTTGGGTCTCACTGGCCGCCCGTACCTGTCACCGCTAGTCTCTGCAGCCCTCTAGCGGTGCCTTGCAGGACGCAGAGTTGCTCCTTACCTGCCTGTTGCCATAGTCACAAAGGGCAATGCAGATTCCCAGGGCATCTGGGAGCGAGGTGCCCTAAGGCCTTCGCTGATGACCGGGACAGAGGACCAGATGACGGGGCTCAGAGCAGCCCTAGAGGCAGAGGTGAAGAGACCGGCTTCCAGAAGGTTGTGATTTTTGAAACCATTTGGTCCTGTTTACTCTATGCTGAATCTGGAACTCTCACTCTTGAATGATAAAGAACGAAAATCCTGAATATGGATTGAAGTGTTCATTGTAAATTCACTTGTGGGAGGTACACACACCTGGCCTTGTTTGCACCCCACTGGCTCTATGCCATCAGGCCATCTTGGCAGCCAGAGGGAGTGCTGAGAGGGCGTGTGGGAGCCAACACGCGTAGGTTCGAGGTCTGGCTCTGCAGTGTGCACACCAGCCCTGTGACGCCACTAGTCAGTTCACCTCTCTGCACGTGGAACTTTTCATCAACAGAACGAGGCGGTTGGGGCTAGAGCCTTTGCAAAGTCTGACCTCTTACGCGTGTGTCTGGAGTTGCTTCTTCTTTAGAATGACAGATTGTTACCACCCCATCCGATCTTCTACTTTGCTATTCTTGCCAATGGAAAGATGCTTTTCTGAGAGCTGGGATAGACGGTGTTAGGTAAGGATAATACCAGAAGCTATAAAGCAGAGTAAGGGGAACCAACATGGCCTCATGTACCATCCGCACACTGATGGCGCCCACATCTCCTCTGGACCTTCTTTCCTGAGATCCAGGGTGAGCACCTACCTGTCTACTCCATGTGGCCGTCTGACAGATGTTTCAGATGTAACATGACCAAACAGAGCTATCAGTTTCCCACTCCGCATTCCCCCATCTCAGCCTTTTTCACTTTGGCAAATGGTGCCACCATCTACTTCCATACGCTGAAAGCCCTATTTGATCCCTTTCTTTCACCCATATCACTCACATCTAGGGCTTCACTAAACTCTTTGGCTCTACCCATAAAACATATCTCAAAGCTGACACAGCCACAGCCTCTTAACTGGTCTCACACTTCCATGCTTTCCCTGTAGCCCGTACTCCACCGCAATCATTCACAGGAACAGAGCCGATCGCCTCATGCCCTTGCTTCAACCCAGGTAGCCGGCTTGCCTCTGCACACAGAGTCGGCTCTGAAGGCCTTACCGTTGTTCCCCGCTGTCTGCCCGTGCAGCCCTGCCGCTCTCGCCAGCTTCCCCTTCCTCCACTTGCCCATCACTCACCTCACGTTGCTCTTCCTATCCTGGCCTTCCTCTGTCCTGAAGGTACCAAAGTCTTTCTCTTCTCGCAGCCTGTGTGGGCTTCTCTGCCTTAGATTCTCCTCCCCTCGATCTCGGTATGGCCACCCTTTCTCACTACCAGTATCACCTCTCCATCTCCAACGCGGCCTCCTCTGAGCAGCCAGCCCTGGCCACGTCCTGCAGGCCTGATATTATTTTATTTATTTGTTTAGGAGTTAACGGGACTCTCCACCCTAGACTAATCCCCTTTAGGTCAGCGAATGCACTCTTCTTCTTCCCAGTGTTTCCCCAGAGCCTTGAATTGTGCCTGTCACAAAGTCAGTGTTTGAAAATACTTGATGAGGGATTAACTGACAAGCTGATGGTCACAGCTTGCTTCACACACACACCCCTTTTTTTTTTTTTTTTTAAGTTTGTTTTTGAGAGAGAGACAGAGTGCAAGTGGAGGAGAGGCCGAGAGGGAGGGAGACAGAATCTGACGCAGGCTCCAGGCTCTGAAATGTCAGCACAGAGGCCGATGGGGGGCTTGAACCCACAAACCACGAGATCATGACCTGGGCTGAAGTTGGAAGCTTAACCAACTGCGCCACCCAGGTGCCCCTTGCTTCACTAACTCTTAACTCTACACGGTTGGGTTCATCATTGCAGCACATGCTTTGTCATCCAGAGGAGAAAACCTGTCTGGTCATGGCATCTTTGCCCTATTCTCTAGTCTTTTCTTTCCCTTTCTCCACCGCAAAGAGAAGCGAAGAGCTTTTTATTTCATTAACCATTAAAGTTATACTAATACCTCAAATTACTGAATTATTTCAGACATACAATTACAATAGTCATACAATGAATAGAGAGGGGCCAGGAGCCAACACGCAGGAGTCACACGTCTGCATTGTACATCAAAATCAATGGCAAATAGTTCTCTGATCATTCTTAGAAAAATACTAGATGCATCAAAAGCTGAAAAGCTTTGCTGAAAAACAATCTGTATGTACAGGATAAGCTTAGACCTTCAAGAACCAGCTAAAAACTGGCAACGTAAAACAAATGAGAAAAAGGGAGGAAGCGCCTTACGTACATTAACTCGTAGTAGGCTCCCCATTCTCTAGTTTTAACTGAACACACTTTCCCAGAAAACCTGCCCTGGACTGGCAGAGATGGAAGAAGTGAGGAAGAGAATATATGTGTGTGTGGTGAGTGTGTATTCATGTGTGCCTGCACGTGTGTTGTGTGGAGGGGGGCTGGGATCTCATTTTAAAGTTAAGTGTGGGGGCCCCTGGGTGGCTCAGTCGGTTAAGCCTCCGACTTCGGCTCAGGTCATGATCTCGCGCTGCGTGGGTTCGAGCCCTGCGCCGGGTTCTGTGCTGACAGCTCAGAGCCTGGAGCCTGCTTCTGATTCTGTGTCTCCCTCTCTCTCTACCCCTCCACCACTCGTGCTCTGTCTCTCTCTGTCTCAAAAATTTTTAAATTAAAAAAAAAAAAAACATAAAGTTGAGAGTGGTAAATGATTTTCTGTCGCATTATCCACTACTCTGAGCCTAACGCAGTGTAAATAAAGCACCAGGTGGCAGCAGGGGAGTATTACTACACTTTCTCCCCAGCGAATTGCCTGCTGTATGAAATGGACAATTAGCTATGATTCCTGCACAAAGAGCTTGTAACCTGTGGGTGGACTATCCTCATACAAGGGTCTATATTTTCATTATCAAAAACGTACCTGCTGAATGCCCTTCTCTGCAAGATATTAGGCAAAGACTGTAGAATCTTAGCAGACCAGAGTAGGCCTTGCTTTGTGGAGATAAGAGGAATGTAGATGGCTTTACAAGCCCGAAGCAAGGAAAGGGATGACCTGGGGTGCCTGTGTGGCTCAGCCGGTTGAGTGTCTGACTTCCGCTCAGGTCATGGTCTCGAGGTTCATGAGTTCAAGCCCGGTATCAGGCTACGTGCTGACAGCTCAGAGCCTGGAACCTGTTTGGGTTCTGTGTCCCCCTCTCTGCTCCTCCCTCACTCATGCTCACTCTCTCTCTCTCTCTCTCTCTCAAAAATAAACAAACATTAAAATTTTCTTTTAAAGGAAAGGAACGGCCATGTATTGCAATGATCTGTTGACTTACTGTTTAGTTTATTGTTCGTTCCCTCCTCTAGACTGAAAGTCCGTGGAGGGCAGGGATCAAGTCTTTCATCTTTGGACTCTGAAAAACTTAGCAGAGAGCTTATCACATCATGGGGGCTTAATAAATATTTGTTGAAATCATGAGGAAAAAGAAGTTAAAAAACAAATAGGAGACGGAAAAACAAGGAACATTATAGAGACATAATAAGGTAGACACATGTCTTGTATGAAATATTTGAGTTGCATGCTCTTAATTTCAGTTTATGGTCATATTCCTCTTTCTTTTTCTCCTCTTCAAGAAAAGACAAGAATCTGAGGTGGCTGGGTGGCTCAGTCGGTTGAGCATCTGACTTCGGCTCAGGTCATGATCTCACGGTCTGCGTGTTCAAGCCCCGCATAGGGCTCTGTGCTGACAGCTCAGAGCCTGGAGCCTGCTTCAGATTCTGGGTCTCCCTCCCTCTCTGCCCCTCCCTTGCTTGCGCTCTGTCTCTCTCTGCTTCTCAAAAATAAATAAACATTAAAAATTTTAAAAAAGAAAAAAGAAAAGGCAAGAATACTACCAAGCCTGACTTCGGTGGAATATTGGTCATTTAGAGTTCCCCAGATCAGGAAATCCAGTTGAATGAGTGAGATTACTAGCTAGAGAAAATCCTCAAGCTATACTTTCACTGAGCTGATCAGCACTGACCACCGTTCTTCTGGCTAATGGGCATCAGTGTGCACCTGGAGACCATGTCCTGTGTTTTCAATCTTTAGCCTCTTAGTATCTTTATTATGACCCACATGATGAAAGACAGAGGGCGTGCATCTCACTTTTCAGCACTGAGCTGCCCTTGGGATTCCTTCTCATGAAGTTCCTTTCATGTGTTTTGCGTGTCAATCCCCCAGCCCCCCAGCAGAGGGGGTCCTAGATAGAGTATGTTTCCCTCCCTGGTGGGAGAGGTAGTGGGATGGGACAGAGTCGAATAACGGGCTTCAAAAAGAGGAAAGGCAAACAGGAAGCAAGCCCCAAGCCAGAGACAGCTGTGGTCCCAGGCAAGAGGGGGACTCTGGGGAGAAGGGACTTGAGGGTGTCTTGAGGCAGATTAAAGCAGAAGACAGCTTGCTGTATGCCACCTGCCAATTGTGAGTTCAGATCACAATTCAAATTAGACTTGTATTCTGTTCAATTTCACTCCTAAATATGGTTTAAACTCTTTTTTTTAAGTTTATTTATTTATTTTGAGAGAGAGAGTGTGTGTGCACAATGATAGGGGAGAGGGACAAAGAGGTGGGGGGAGAGAGAGAGAGAGAGAGGGAGAAAGAATCTCAAGCAGAGTGCAGAACCCAACACGGGACTCGATCTCATGAACTGTGAGATCATGACCTGAGCTGAAGTCAAGAGTCAGACGCTTAGCCAATTGAGCCCCCTGGGTGCCCCAATATGGCTTAAATTCTAAGGAGAGAACCACTCCTATATATCATCTCTGTCCCCAAATCCAGTTTCCTCCTCCAGTCCAAGGAGTCTGAATTCGAACATCCTTTGGTGAGAGGGAAAGTCTTTCTTCCACAATAATGTGTTAACAGTCTTAAAATTGCCAACAGAGGTAGCACATTGGTGTCAATGAATGTCAAAACATACTGATAGTTCCTTTCCTGTTTTGTTTGAGGGCACGGGAGGGAGCCAGAGGGGAGAGAAGCAGCAACTGGAGACTCCAGCCAAGCGATTTCTCTTCCTCCCTGTTACCAAGAATCTGCAGACCAACTCCCTCTGCAGAAATCAGTGCAGGCATTTCAGCCGCACGCAATCTCTATTTTCCCTTAATCTGTTCTACTTTTATAATCATGTCTAAAAATGAATACAAGCATTTTCTGACTTATAGATGATTCTCTTAAGAACTGAATATGACCTCTTAGTTTTGTGTCTGTCTGCGATCATATTCCTTTCAAGTGAAGGCCAAATAATGCCTCCAACTCATCTGTAGATGAAGTTTTCTGCTACTTCAGGAAAGTACAAGTGCTGGGGGAATTGTCGTCACTGCCACGTGACAGAGAAAAAATAGGAAGGTCAAACCTGCAAGCCTCTGTGCATATCAGTGAGTACAACATTTGAATGGTACTCATATTTTAAGTGTTTTCCTTGTTCATACTAATTTACTACATATAGTTCAATAGCAGAAAATAAATCAGGGGCACCTGGGTGGCTCAGTCAATTGAGCACCAGGCTTCGGCTCAGGTCATGATCTCACAGTTCATGGGTTCAAGCCCCATATCGGGCTCTGTGCTCAGAGCCTGGATCCTGCTTCGAATTCTGTCTCCCTCTCTCTCTGCCCCTCCCCTGCTCACACACACACACTCTCTCTCTCTCTCTCAAAAATAAATAAACATTAAAAAAAATGAATCAATAATTTGTTTAAAGGATTTTTAAAAAGTATACTAAATATTTGGGAGAGTTGCACCCTGACATTGATTGACCCATCCCAAAATAAATCTGTGGTTAAATGAGCTCCATTTTTTAAAAAGAAATTTATCAGCAATGATATGATTCAAGTGCAAGTCTATCGTGCACGAAGTCAAAAAAATCAAGTTAATAATAAGATTTTATGTCTTTATCAATAAAACCTGCACTGGCAAATTTGCTTAAACAAAACAGTACTACATGTCACATTAACTTAATGTGGTCAATTGGAATTTTATTGGGTTTGCTTATATTTAATTTGTAAATTGATTTGGTTTTATAGTTGCTTATATAATAGCTGTAAGCATGAGGAGTGGAGTTTACACCTATTTTTATAATTGTACATATTTATGTCATTTTATAATACAGTCATCTAAGTTAATATTTTTTATTTTATTTTATTTTTTAATGTTTATTTGTTTTTGAGAGAGAGGGGCAGAGCATGAGCAGGTGAGGGGCAGGGAGAAAGGAGACACAGAATATGAAGCAGGCTCCAGGCACCAAGGTATCAGCACAGAGCTCGACGTGGGGCTCGAACCCACAAACCTGTGAGATCACGACCTAAGCCAAAGTAGGGCGCCTAACAGACTGAGCCACCTAGGCGCCCCTAAATGTTTATTTATTTTGCGTGTGTGTGTGTTTGTGTGTGTGTGTGTGAGAGAGAGAGAGAGAGAGAACTGAGGAGGGGCAGAGAGAAGGAGAGAGAGAATCCCAAGCAGGCTTCAAGCTGTCAGCGCAGAGCCCGATGCCAGGCTCAAACTCATGAACTAACTGTGAGACCATGACCTGAGCCAAAATCAAGAGTTGGATGCTTAACTAAATGAGCCACCCAGGAGCCCCTAAGTCAGTATGTTATATGTCATACAATAGTTAAGTTTGAGGTACATTCTCTCGACAAGATTTCCCAAAGATTGTTCCATGGAATGCTAGTCCCAGAAAAAAAGCAACCCCAACAAAATGCATTTGTTAACCAGTAAGTGTAGCAAATGCACTGCAGCATTTCTATAGCTCCCTTTTAAGAATTTATAGTCCATGTTAGCATACTTTTACATAAGAAAACTGTTTAGTTATGCCTGCAGTTTTCCAAAATTATTTGACTACATAAAACTATTTTTCATAGAATAATCACTTAGGATCTCCCGAAGTTCTCCAGAGCACAGTAATGAAGAATTGTTCTAGACTAGAGGAAAGCAGATCACACACTTTTCACTGAGGAGATAAGCAAGCTAACGAAGTCAGAAGCTTTGACAGGGACGGGGCTCCAGGAGATGAGAGGAATTAAAAAAACAGAAATGTTTTCTTCTGTGAATGCTAATGACTCCTATAAGGAAGGAAAGGTTGGGAGCATATCGAGTGTCCGGGGTGGCTGTGTCTGATGTACAGGCAAACTTGATGAGGACCGCTTGTAGAAGGGAGAGTCACATACACAGGGATGCTTTCTTCAGCGTGGCCTGAATGAGTAGACCTTGGTGAAAGGTACTACAGAGCAGGTTTCCCAGATGTCCAATGAAATGACTACATAGCTCATGCTCTGTCCCTGAGCAGCTCAGACAAAGGCTGAATGGCGATGTGGATACAATTCAAGTATCAATTCAGTGGTTGGGCTCAGTGTCTTTTAACTTGAGGTTCTATGAGTCAACTCACTTGTGATCAAAACTGAGATATGTACCCAAGGTAACAATGTACCCTCCAGGATCCTAAGAACCCTTAAGTGATACTCTGTGCCAGGTATAACATGTATTAAAGTGACTCCTCAGATCCTCCTAACAACATACTGATTTTTATCCCCATTTTACAGATGAATAGCTGCAATGAGGAAACAGTCATGCTCATCACTGTTCCTTTAAATTAACGGCCATGGGCCTCAAGTGGGCATTAATGCTGCCCAGCTATCAAACTACATCTCCCTCCCAGTAACTTTTCTCTCCTCAGCATCTCTCCAGTCCTCTCTCTCAACTGATCCTGGTACTTCCTATGTCACAGAGAAAACTGCAGTAATCAAAGGAACGTCCACCGTGCTCCTACCAACGTTCACGTCTTCTGTCTCCCGACTGTTCCTCCAGCTGAAGGACCTACTCTCCCAACTAGAACAACTCCCCCACCTGTGCACCGGGTCCCACACCCTACCGTCTTCTCAAGGCCATCACTCAGCATTACCCCTCTTATTCCACATTATCAGTTGTCCTGTGTGGCCAGCCATTGTCATCCTATGCACTGTTATTTCTCTTATCTTTGAAACATTGTCTTGCCTTTCTTAACCCTGTTTCCCTTTCAGCAGCACCCCATTGCTTTGCTTCCCTTTGTAGCAAATGCGTCAATCAGCTGATTGTTAATGTTTCCAGTTCCTCTCTTCCCATTCTCTCGTAAACTAACTCCAATCAGGCTTTCACCCCCACTATGCTACCCAGACTGTTCTTGTCAAGGTCACCAGCTGCCACATGGCTAAATCCAATGGGCACAGCTTAGTCCTCCTGTCCCCTGACCTATCTACAGCATTTGCCGTGATTGGTCATTTCCTCCTCCTGGGAACACCTTCTGGACTTGGCTTCCTGGTCACCCACTCTTAGTTTTTCTTCCCTCAATGTCTGCCCCTTCTCCAGTATTTTGGCTCATTCCTCTACTTCTTCCCAGACTTCTTCACCGAAAGTGCTCCAAGGTCCAGGTTCCAAACTACTTCTTTTCTAATTCCCCTGGTCATCGGTGAGATGGTGGTTTTAGAATGTCATCTAAATGCCATTGTCTCCAAACTTGTCTCTGGCCCACACCTTTCTCTTGAGCTCCAAGCTCTTCTACCCCACTGGCTAATTAATATCTCCACTTGGTTGTCAAATAGACATCTCAAATGTAGCAACACTAAGCTTCAGATCCTTTGCAGTGAATGAGATGCTGCACTACCCACATCCCCTTTCAGGACTGAAGCTCCCATCCCTCTAGCTCACATCAAAAAGCCCCTAAGAATCACTCTCAGCTGAAAGGTGCTATCTTGCCTAATTGGAGTTTCCTTCCAACACTTTGTTCCAAAGCCTGCTTGATGTGGGAGGGACAGAGACCTTGCCACAATTTGAAACAACTCTTTTTTTCTTTTCTTTTCTTTTGGGGGGGAGGGGCAGAGAGAGAGGGAAACACAGAATCTTTTTTTTAAAATAGCNCAGAATCTGAAGCAGGCTCCAGGCTTTTAGCTGTCAGCACAGAGCCTGAGGCTCGAACCGACAAACTGCGAGATCATGGCCTGAGCTAAAGTTGGACACTTAACCGACGGAGCCAGCCAGGTGCCCCTGAGACAACCCTTAAGAGTCATCCAGCTCCACATGAGATCAACAGAGGCCTCTGTCAAAACTGGATCACTTCTCTGTCTGTCCAACCCTGCTTCTCCCACTCCTGTGACAGGTGGGGTCCTGCAGAGCGAATCCATGTCTCAGATCTCTTTCCCAGGGAATACGGATAAAAGAGTAAATATTGAGACTGTTCCTAGGAAACAGACTCTACAAAGGGATTTCAGAACTGGATCACCAGCCCATTGGCCGGGTATGAAAGGCTGATTACCGATGGTAGATGGAGTCCTTGGTATAGTGGTTTTTAAAGCTCTTATCATTAATCGTTCTATCAGGGATTGAGACGGGTGTTGATCTACTATACTTGTGGAGTTATCTTCTTGTGGTTCTAACAGTTTTTTTATGTTCTGTTATTAAATGAATACACAGGCTTGTTATTGTTATATCTTCTTGAGATAGAATGATAGCCTTCTATCATAATAAATATCCCTCTTTAATCCTGGTTATGTATCTTATTCCAAAGTAGGCTTTGTTTCCCTTAGTCTTGTTTAGCAACGTGAGTCAGTAAGTTTCATTTTTAGTCTCAGTCATATTTCCATACGTTTCTTTCCTTCTTCCTTGTTCAGGGCCCCATTTAGATATACCTACCCTGAGAAGCTTCTGAAGACAGAATTTGTTATCACCTTTCATATTGAGCATGGAATACATTAAGCACAGGTTGCATGTGTTTTTTAAATTGTATTGAGCATGGACTTGTAGGTATGTATTAGTTTTAACTATGGATTGGCTGCTTATGGGTCAGACATGTATCTATTGTCCAAAATATGTGTGTGAGGGAGAGGTGGAGGGATGAAATAACATGAATGTACAGAACCACTCCTCAGTTAGGAGACATCCATAGGATGTCCCCCTCCCTTAATGAAAAGTAGACAACATTTATACCATTGATGACTAAATATAAGATGAACCTAACAATAGATGATTTTCCTTATAAGATTTACCCATGTTGCTTTTTCCTCAGCTGCTGCTAAGGTGCTCAATCCTTCCAGGGAAGCAAAGGACGCATTGGGATGAGGTCCTCATTTGATCCTGCTCAGCCCTCGCCCGTACCATGGCCTCCCTCTCGCCTGCACTTACTTGGCTCACATCGTGCACAGCTATGAGGTGATGGTCACAGAGGCTAAGATCAATGCCCTCATTAAGGCAGCAGGTGTAGATGTTGAACCTTCTTGGCTGGGCTTGTTTGCAAAGGTCCTGGCCAATATCAACACTGGGGCCTCATCTGCAATGTAGCGGCTGGTGGACCTGCCTGAGCAGCTGGTGCTGCACCAGCAGAAGGCCCTGCTCCCTCCACCAGGGCTGCCCTGCTGAGAAGAAAGTGGAAGCAAAGAAAGAAGAAGCAGAGGAGTCTGATGATGATACGCGCTTTGGTCTTTCTGACTAAAGCCTCTTCTGTAACCTGTTCAATAAAAAGTCGAACTCTTTAAAAAAAAAAAAAAGCTATATCCATGTTATTCCGCATAGCTCTAGCTTATGCACATCCCGTTTAATGTTGCATTATATGAATATGCTAAAATTTAGCCCTTTTTTGGTAGCTCTTCATATAGAACTCATTACTTTTCAAACTGGTATTTAAAATGCTTGTTTATTTTGCCATACAACAAATAAAACTGTGAGGTCATACTTTTAGGAAAAATGACTAAATGCATAAATTTCTCTCTCTTCTCTCACCATTTCCATCAGGGATAGCTCTTGCATATCTAAATATTATAATTTGTTTGATATCATTTAAAGCTAATTAGTCTTTCCCCACCTGAAGTGCTTGGTAGTTCAGAATAAAATAATTAAGAGTGTGCTATAACATGAGGCTTTGCAAATATCCTTCTTTTTTGAGTGGGAGTATTGCAAGAGAAATGAAAAAGATGTCTGTGGAATACTTACACACAAATGTTTATAGCAGCTTGATTCGTTGTAGACCCAACTGGAAATGACATAAATTTCTATCAACAAAGTGAATAGATTAAACATATTGTGGGATGTTGATACAATGGAATACTAATTTGAATTGCAGAGTAAAATTATTGTTAACAGAATCTCAAAAACTTTTTTTGTTTGTTTGTTTTTTAGAGAGAGAGTGCATGACCAGAGGAGAGGGGCAGATGGAGAGAGAAAGAGAGAGAATTGATCCCAATGATCCTGGGATCATGACCCAAGCTGCAATCAAGAGTCTGATGTTCAACCAACTGAGCCACTCAGACGCCCCTGGTCGTATTGGGAAGATCACACCTTCACTAGGTTGTGCAAACTAAGCCAAGTAAAAAGGGGGGTGGGTTAGGGTAAGGCGTGGTTATAGTAAGCCAGCAAGAACAGGTTTTTGAGGAAGGAACAATTGAAGTAAGATCTGAAGAATGAGAATGAGCCAGACATAAAAAGAGCTAGGGGGAAGTACTTACTCTAGGTTAAAGGAACAGCAAGAGCAAAAGCCTGGCCACAGGAAAGGTCATGCTTTGTTGAAGAAGGGAGACCCCTTGTGGCTGAAGAGAAAACTATGAGCTAGGTGGAGAGTTGGTATGAGATTACGCTGGAGAGAGAAGCAGGAACTAGATTATGTACAGCTCTACTACAACCTATGGTAAGGCACATAGTTTTGAAATCAGCTTCATAGGGGTATTATATATATGCATATATATATAATATATAGTATTATATATTATACATATATAATTTACTTATATATTGGGGTAATATATATTATATATAAGGTATAACATGTATTATATATTTGTTATATATAATTTATATACTATATATTGAGGCATAATATGTATTATATAGGATATTATATATGTATATATACAGTTTTTTAAGCAAGCTTTAGGCCCAACATGGGGCTTGAACTCATGACCCCAAGATCAAGAGTCACATGCTCTACCAACTGAGCCAATGAGGTGCCCCTAGGTTATACTATATACTATATACTTATCATATACATAATAAAGCAAACTCATCTGAAGTATACAGTTTAGTGAGTTTAAGTAACCATGTCAAATATGGTTACGTCAAGTAACCACAATCAAGATCCAAATAAAAGACATTTCTAGTACCCAGAGTGTTCCGTTCTTCCTCGTTCTGGACAATATTCTCCATCCTCAGTCCTAAGCCAACCATTTTCTTATTTCTGTTATTATTGATAGGTTCTCCCTGTTCTAGAATTTCATATAAAGGGAATTACATGGAAGGTTCTCTTTCATGTGTTGGCTTCTTTTCTCAGCATGAAGATGCAAATACAGTTCAATAGGAAAGGGATAATCTTTTCAACATATAGTGCTGGAACGATTGTATATCTGCAAGGAGAAAAATCAACCTCAGCTCTTACCTCACACCATACTCAAGACTTAATTCAAATTTATTTGTGGACATCAGTAAGCATGGTAAAGCTATAATGTCATAACTCAGTAGTAGGCAAAGATTTCCTAGTTCATACACTAAACAAGACAAAACCATTTACAATAAAATTGGACTTCCTCAAAATTCAAAACCCCTAAAATGTCTCCGCTTCACAAGACACTAAATAAAATGAAAAAGCAAACCACAGACTGGGAGAAAATATTCACAGTACACATATCCGACAAAGCGTGTATGGCATCTATAAAGAAGTCTCACAACTCAATAATACGACAAAAATCTAATAAAAAATGGGCAGCATATCCAAATCGACCCTTTGCAAAAGAAAATATATGAATGGCCAGTGAGCACAGGAAAAGATGCCCCATATCTTGAGCCCCTAGAAAACCAAAAATTAAAACCATAATGAGAGATCAACATACACCCAGTAGAATGGCTAAAATTAAAAACATTGACAGTAACAAGTATGGGCAAGAGTGTGGAGCAACCAGAATGCTAATATATTGCTAGTGGCTGTGCAGAGTAGAGCAACTATTCTGGAAAACAGTTTGGTGGTTTCTTTTCTTTCTTTCTTTCTTTTTTTGTAATTTTTAAAATGTTTTATTATTATTATTATTATTATTTAATAGTTTATTGTCAAGTTGGTTTCCATATAACACCCAGTGCCCATCCCCACAAGTGCCCTCCTCCATGCCCATCACTCCCCTTCCCCCCCACCCCCATCAGTCCTCAGTTTGTTCTCAGTGGTGGTTTCTTATAAAGATATACTTCCTGTATGCCCAGGAATTTAATTCCACTTTACCTCTACTATTTATTAGCTATGCTTTGGTGTCATTGTCAAGGGTTGCTCTATGGTTTACAACACACACTCTTTATATTTATTATAATCTGCCTTAGGATGCTATTATCCTGCTTCACAAATAATGTCTGATCCTTACAACAAGGTCCTTTCCCACCCTTTGTGCTGTTGGCATCACACATTTTATCTCTACGTTTGCTATAGAATACATTAATAATACATTGTTAATGGGTTTGCTCTCAGTGGTCCATTATCTTTGAAAGAAATAAAAAGATGACAAAGGAAATTGTTTTAAAACTTTTAAAATGTTTATTTTTTATTTTTTTATGTTTTATTTATTTCTGAGAGAGAGACAGCGTGAGCAGGGGAGGGTCAGAGAGAGAGGGAGTCACAGAATCCAAAACAGGCCCCAGGCTCTGAGCTGTCAGCATAGAGCCCAATGCGGGGCTTGACCCACGAACCGTGAGATCATGACCTGAGCCGAAGTTGGACGCCTAACCGACTGTGCCACCCAGGAGCCCCTAAATGTTTATTTTTGAAAGAGAGAGATGAAGTACAAGCCGGGGAGGTGCAGAGAGACAGAGGGAGACACAGGATTCGAAACAGGCTCCAGTCCAGGCTCTCAGCTGTCAGCATAGAGCCTAATGAGGGGTTCAAACTCACAAACTATGAGATCATGACCTGAGCCGAAGTTGGATGCTTAATCGACTGAGCCACCCAGGTGCCCCACAAAGAAAATTGTTTTAATATTTACTCATATATATATATATCATTTCCAGCATTTTCACTACATGTATTAATCTAATTTTCACCTAGTGTCCTCTTTCATATATTTGAAAATTTTTCTTTAACATTTCTTGTTCACACTGGCTGATGATGAATCCTCCCAATTGGTTTTTTTAATCTGTTCACCTTTACTTTTTTAATTACAATAACTTATTTATATAACTTAATATAATGCTATCTAGATAGTAGGCTTTTAATAAAGGTATTTGACTCTCACATATGCATTAAATGGGCTTTTAATAATCTTTCATTAGTTAGAAAAAGCAAATTGTTTTCATAATTATTGCAAAGTAGGATCTTATTTCCAGATACTAATTATTTCTGATTATTATTAATTAAGTAAGTAACTAAGGGATGGCATCTTGAACAGACGATTGGTGAGGCAGAAAAACTGAGAGATTTTTTATTATTTTGTTAAGATAAAATATTTGGGAGTAAACTTTTTTTTAAAGATTTTATTTTTTTAAGCAATCTCCTCACCCAATGTGAGACTCAAACTCACAACCCTGAGATCAAGAGTCATGTGCTTTACTGACTAAGCCAGCCAGGCACCTAGGTAGTGAGTTTATTGACCATCAGATTGATAGACTAACAGGCGAAACTGATTCTATTATAAATTCCAGAGAAAACAACTGAATCTTCAAAATGTGCAAACTTTGTTCTCAAATAAAAAAGCACAACTGTAATATATTGTCAGACAGATCTAGATATTTATTGACCAATTTAGACACATAGAAATTCTAAGAAGGAGAGGTGCCTGGGTGGCTTAGTCGGTTACGCATACAACTTTGGCTCAGGTCATGATCTCACGATTTGTAGGTTCAAGTCCCACGTCAGGCTCTGTGCTGACAGCTAGCTCGGAGCCTGGAGCCGGCCTTCGGATTCTGTGTCTCCCTCTCTCTGACCCTCTCCTGATCACACTCTCTCTCTCTCTCTCTCTCTCAAAAAAAAAAAATAAATAAAATAAAATTAAATAAAT
>NW_027527402.1:149633-172956 GCF_008692635.1 Crocuta crocuta | reverse complement strand
AAAAAAAAAAGAAATTCTAAGAAGGAAACATGTAAAAGTGTCATTTGAACTGAGAAACTTAGATTCTGCTTCTGCAAAAATTGTATCAGAGAGTCTTCCGCATTAATACTAAGGAGTTTTTTTCTCGAACTAGTTTCACAGTGGAGAGAGGCTTTTTCCTTTAAAAGTGCACTCAAGTGGGGCGCCTGAGCAGCTTAGTCGGTTAGGCATCCGACTTCGCTTGGGTCATGATCTCGCGGTTTGTGGGTTCGAGCCCCGCGTCGGGCTCTGTGCTGACTGCCGGCTCGGAGCCTGGAGCCTGCTTCAGAGTCTGTGACTCCCTCTCTCTCTGACCTTCCCCTGCTCACGCTGTCTCTCTCTCTCTCCTAGAAATAAATTTTAAAAAACATTAAAAAAAAATAAAAGTGCACTCAAGAGATGTTCATTTATTGTATTTACTTTTATTTACATTTCTGTAATAGAAATATATGTATATAAGTATAATGTATAAATTAGCATAGTATATAACGTATAAAATACATAATATATTAGAATACACATATAAACATATATTTATATATCTGCTGTATAAATATAGCAAAAAATGTGCCATAATGAGACCTTTAGACTTTAGAAAGATGACTGTCATTATTGTGGGGAGGAGAAGTAGAAGCTGTGGGGGTGGGGAGGGAAAGAGGATGGTCGAAAAAAGTCACTTGAATAATTAAATGTAATTTGGGTCAAGAATAAATATTTCTGAGGGCTTACTCTGTGCCTGCAGGAAGATCTGCCTTTCAGGAGCTTATGATCTATCGGGGAAACACCTAAGTGATAATTACAGTGAAAATATGTTCAGCTTTATTCTTGAAAAATAGTTTTCACTGGGTATGTTTCTTGGCTGGCAATTTTTCTAGAACTTTAAGGATATTATCCCATTGTCTTCTGGCTTGCACCATTTTTCACAAGACATCTGTGCTAATTCTTACCTTTGTTTCTCTGTATGTAATGTGTCTTTTTCTATTGTTGTTTTCAAACTTTGATTACCAGATTTTCCTTTATTTTTTTTTTAGCAATTTGATCATGATGTACATGATGTGTGTGTGTGTGTATCCTGCTTGTAGTTCATTGGGTTTCCTTGATATGTGGGTTGATAATTTCATAAAATTTAGAAACTTTTTGCTCATTAGTTTTCCAAATACTTATTTTGTTCCCCTTCTCTCACTTCTCTGGGGATTCCACTTACCTGTATATTCAATCACTTGATCATTATCTCACAAATTACTAGAGCTTTGTGTTTTCTTCCAGCCTTTTTCCTTTTGTGCTTCATTTTGCACTCTTTCTGTTGGGATGTCTTTAAATTTACTGATCTCCCTTCTGTATTTTTTTTTTAATGTTTATTTATTTTCAAGAGAGAGAGAGAGACACGGAGTGCAAGTGGGGGGGGGGGGAAAGCGAGAGAGGGACACAGAATCCAAAGCAGCTCTAGGCTCTGAGCTGTCAGCACAGAGCTCTATGTGGGGCTTGAACTCACGAGCTGTGAGATCATGACCTGAGCCAAAGCCCAACACTTAACCAACTGAACCACGCAGGCGTCCCTCCTCTGTAGTTTTTAACTTAATATTAGTCTTACAGTGAACTTTCTCTCAGATATGGTATTTTTTATCTTTAGAAGAAGTTTTATTCAGTTCCTTTTTATGTCTTTCATTGCCCTCCTCATTATGTTCATACTTTCTTTTACATTATGGAACCTACGGAACATATTTATAATAGCTGCTATAATGTCTTTATTTGCTAAGTATATCATCTCTGTCATTTTTGGATCTGTTTATAGTGACTGTTTTTGTCCTGAAACCGCATTTTTCTCCATCTTACATATGGTAAATTTTTAATTGGACGCTGGAAGTAATGGATATTATATTCTTGAGTTCTATCTTTTGTTACATTTCTTTAAAGAATGTTTGATTTTTTCCTATCACTTTAGTTAGTTGCAGATCAGTTTGATTCTTTCAAGAGCCTTCTTGAAGTTCTTTAAGTCAAGTTTAGAGGAGCCTTCAGGGCTTATTTAGTTACATTTCTTTTTTTTTTTTTTTTTTAAGTAGGCCCCATGCCCAACATGGGGCTTGAACTCACAACCCTGAGATCAAGAGTCCCATGTTCTACCAACTGTGCCAGCCAGTACCCCAAATTAAGCTACACTTCTTTATTCTTTTAAGTTTATTTATTTATTTTGAGAGCGAGAGCAAGTGGGGGAGAAGAGAAGCAGAGAGAGAGGAAAAGAGAGAATCCCAAGCAGCCTCCACACTGTCAGTGCAAAGCCCAATGCAGAGCTCAGACTCACAAACCGTGAGACCATGACCTGAGCCCAAACCAAGTGTGAGATACTTAACCGACTGAGCCACGCAGGTGCCCCTTAAGCTACACTTCTAAGGTATGGCTATTCTGATATCTCTACTGACTGCCCTGTGGATCCATTGATGTCTCTGCATTTCCCATAGTGGAAACTGGAATGATTTCTTTTTTTTTTTTATGTTTTTTATTTATTTCTAGGAGAGAGAGAGACAGCGTGAGCAGGGGAGGGTCAGAGAGAGAGGGAGTCACAGACTGAAACAGGCTCCAGGCTCTGAGCTGGCAGTCAGCACAGAGCCCGACGCGGGGCTCGAACCCACGAACCGCGAGATCATGACCTGAGCCAGAAGTCGGACGCTTAACCGACTAAGCCACCCAGGCGCCCCAATTGGAATGATTTCTGGACCTGGTAATAATTTGGCTTCTTGTTCTTTATGTCTACCTAGTAATTGGTCTTCCCCAGAGATGGTTCTTGCTTAACTTCATGAGGTTTGTCCCCATGCATACACGAATTGGCATTCAGTCAAGGACTCAACGGGGTGCTAACGTAAATTTCTGGAATTCTTTCTCTGCAAAACTGCTTCCTCTTAACATCTTGCCCCACAAGATATTAACCTCCCTCTACTCCTCTCTCTCCTCAAAAGAATAAGATGGGCTCAAAAGACTGGGCTTTGGATTCTCCCTCCATGCACTACAGTTGGGAAACTACCTCCCAGCAGGAAGCCTTAAAAATGGTAGGGTCTACTTTGTTTTCCTTTTTTTTAGGGATCCCTGTAATGCCTTTTGTCTAATGTCTGAAAATGGTTGTTTCTGATATTTTTAGTTTAGTTTTTTTTTTTTTTTTTTACCTCTGATTACATATCCTCTTGCCCATGCATGACTGGAAGAGTAACCCCAGGAATATTTATATTTCATTTTAAGAGACATACACATAGAATGTGGTGGGGTTTGGGGGGTTTTTTTTGGGTTTTTATTTTTTGAGGAAAGGCAGAGGAGTATTTGATTCCTTGTTTATATTTTTCAAAATATAATTTTAATTACCTTGTAGAAAACAAATTGGAGTGAAACAAGAGTGAAATCAGAAAAACAAGTGAAAGAATAGTGCTGGGACCTGAGTAAGAGCTGTTAGTGACTTGGCCCCGGTTTGTGGTAAGGCCGATGAGATGGTCTTCAGAAACACTGGACTCAGCCATAGATTGACAGTTCAGTGTGGTTTGGGAGTGCATGATGGTAAGGACAAACAGAGGGTCTGATAAAAGGCAGTGGGATGGGGCGCCTGGGTGGCTTAGTCGGTTAAGCGTCTGACTTTCGCTTAGGTCCTGATCTCGTGGTTCGTGGGTTCGAGCCCCGTGTCGGGCTCTGTGCTGACTGCCAGCTCAGAGCCTGGAGCCTGTTTCAGTCTGTCACTCCCTCTCTCTCTGACCCTCCCCTGCTCACGCTGTCTCTCTCTCTCTCTCTCTCTCCTAGAAATAAAACATTAAAAAAAAAATTAAAAAAAAAAAAGGCAGTGGGAACCAAGACCTTTATTTTGAACAGAGTATGTTTGTGAGGTCTGTTAGGCATCGAAGAGGAGTTATCAGTAGGCAATCACATCTGTAAGTCGCAAGCTCAGAAGCAAAGTATAGACCAGAGATATACATTTGAGAGTTATAGACCTATGGTTTCTACAGTTATGGGAATGGATAAAGCAATCCAAAGGAGGTGGGTTGTTAAAGTACTAAAACGTGACAGTTCCTCAGGTAGACCATGAGGTAGATTCTTAGTTTATTTGTAAATACTCATCTCCAGAAAAGGAAAGAAGGAGACAAGGCCAAGCAGATATTGGCCTTATGTATGAGGAATGTTCAGTGCAGCCTGATGAAGCAATGGACATGTAGCACACGTTCAAGAAGTTCAGGTTCCTGAGGGAATCATTACAGTCTGGAAGGCAGGACCGACTTACTATGAGTGTGTTTCCCAGGAGAGTTGTTAGGCAAGTAACCAAGAAGACCAGGAAGAACATGCCCTGTAGTTTGGATGGTTGGAAACCCCTAAGAAAATGAATTCAGTGACATCTGATTGAATGTTCGTTGCCGATGGTGTCACAGCTACAAAACAATAGAGAAAGAAACCATGATAAAATGCACCCTAAATGGGTTTGTAAACTTATGGGTTGTGTCCAATGGTTTTGGGTGCAAAGCAGCCTGGACTATGGAGGGAAGGGCACAGGGCTCCCTTCGGGCTCCTCACTAGACTGACCTTGCCGCTCAAGCCCAGGCATCTCCTGCATGGGCTTCTGTGGCTGCCAGAGGGTAAGAATGAATGCAGACTTGATCCAAATCTGTGTGAGTCTCTGCATTCGAGTGAGCTCATTTCTCACTAGCTAAGCCAAACCTCCCTCCTGCCCTTGTGTTCATTCTATTATTTAAATGTATTTCTATCAATGTCTTTTTATTATTATGAATATAATAAGTGTTTATGGATAAAAATAATACCAAAAAGATGCTTACCACCCACAGAATCAGTTTTATTTCAACGTATTTCTTTCTATCCTTATTCTCTTCCCCTCTCCCCCCAGCCATCTCTTTCTCTGTGTCTATTTATAGCTACACACACACACACACACACACCTATAGCTTCACAAAATAGAAATCTTAGTTTATATTGCACTTTGTATCTTTTTTGACTAATGTCATAGCACAAACATTTTCCTCTAGCTTTCAATACATTTGGATGGACAATTTCCAATGGCTGCATAACATTATATTATGTGGAAGTATACATTAAAATGTATTTAATTAATCTCATATTGTTGAACATTTTACATTGCTTTCATGATATTGCCATTATAAAAATACTATGATAAGCATCTTTTACATAATTATATTTGATCCTTTGCTAGTTTCTTCAAGATGAATGCTTAAGTTCTGTGCTTTTTAACAGATTTCTTGAGAATTTTTTTTGAGGGGAGCAATTTTTCTTTTGCATAGAGTTTATCTTTCTTAATAAGATTAATTGTCTTTTTAGAGTTCATACGTATTCAGAAATTTTTTTAATGTCCCCTTTATTCATTTTTCTTTTCTTTTTTCCTTAACATGCAGTGTGGTCTTGGCTTCAGAAGTAGAACCCTGTGATTCATCTCATACATATGACACCCAGTGCTCATCCCAAAAGTGCCCTCCTTAATGCCCATCACCCATTTAGCCCTTCCACCCATTCCCCACCCCTCTAGCAACCCTCAATTTAAGCAGCTCTGATGGTTTGCTTCCTTCTCTGTTTTTATCTTATTTTTCTTCCCTTCTCCTATATTCATTTGTTGAGTTTCTCAAATTCCACATATGAGTGAAATCATATGATATCTGTCTCTCTGTCTGAATTACTTCACTTAGCATGATACACTCTAGTTCCATCCACATTAGTATTCAAAAATTTAAATCAACCTATTAGTTTTAAGACAATTTCTTTGATATATTTCCTCATTGATAAAACTGTTGTGAAACCAAGACTTCCCCTTTGTCGAATATTTTGTATTTCATAAGGGAAGAACCAAAATGATCACCAACTTTCTATTAGTTTATTCACCTAAACTTTGAGCCAATACTGGGTTCCTTCCCAGAGCATCTGTTCTAGATTCATAGTGAGTGAACTCTAGTGGAAAGAGTAGGCTTTTTTGCCAGGTAGATTTTAATCCCAGCTCTGCCCCCCTAATCTTAGACAAGTGATCACTGTAGTCTCTGTAAGTCTCAGTTTATTTATCTAAATCTTAAAGACCATTGTTATCTATCTCATAAGTTTTTTTAAGAAAGATTAAATTTGATTATCTATTAGTCCACATAAAAATCTCTTAAGATACATGTACTCCTCAGCTCTATCTTCCAAATGTTTCCCACATGTGTTCTCATCAGATCTACTGCCAATCCCCTAGTCCAGGCTACTGTCACCTGCTTCTTAGACTGAACAACAGCCTCCTCATTGACCTCCCAGCCGCCACTCTTAACTTTATTAGTCTATTACAGCAGCCAAAGTGACTCTTTAAAAAAATTTTTTTTGGTCTTTTAAACTTTATTTGAGAGAGAGAGGAAAAAAAACAAAAACAGAAAGAGAGAGAGATTCTCAAGCAGGCTTCATGCTCAGTGTGGAACCCAATGCAGGGCTCGATCCCATGACCCTGGGATGGGTCCCCAACTTAACAGTGGTTAAACTTATGGTTTTTTGACTTTACGATGGTGTGAAAACAATAGGCATTCAGTAGAAACCATACTTCAGGTTGTGAATTTTGGTCTTTTCCAGAGCTAGTGATATGTGGTACTGTTCTCTNGGTCACAGCCCCCAGTCAGCCAGACAGTGCACGGACAACCATTCTGTACCTATTCAACCATCCTGTTTTTCACTTTCAGGACAGTATTCACTAAATTACATGAGATCTTCAACACTTTATTTTATATAGGCTTTGTCCAACTGTGGGCTAATGTGTTCTGAGCACACTTAAGGTAGGCTAGGCTAAGCTATGATGTTCAGTAGTTTGGGTGTATTAAATGAGTTTTGACTTACAATATTTTCAATTTACAATGTGTTTATTGGGGTGTAACCCCATCATAAGTCAGGGACGAAGTGTAGATACAAATCCTGCTGTCCCACTTCCAGCCTTCCAGTGCTTTCTCATCACATTCAAAGAAAGCCTTGAACGTCCTGGCCTCTGAGGTCTATGTGATCTGGCCCCTGACAACTCAGACATTAATTCTTACCACTCTTCCTATTCTCACTTGCCTTCTTCCACACAGGCTTGTTGCTGTTTTCAACTACACCAAGCATGTTCCTACTTTTTTTTTTTCATATATATAATGCAAATTTATTCAGTCTTTAAAAAGAAAGGCATACTGCCTTTTGCAACAATGCAGATGAACTTTGGGGACAATATGCTAAGTGAAATACCCCAGACACAGAAGGTAAAATATCAAACAAACAAACTTCATAATATTACTTACATGTGGCCTCTTAAAAAGTTGAGCGCATCGAAGCAGAGGGTAGGACAGTGGCTATGAGTGTCAGGGAAATGGGGGAAATGTGGGGATGTTGGTCAATGGCCATGAAGTTACAGTTTTATATGATGTCTATAGTCTACAGATCTAAAGTACCACATGGTGACTATGGGTCATAAAACCGTATTGAATAGTACAATTTTGCAAAGAAAGAATATTTCAGATGCTCTTATAAAAATGGTAACAATGTAAGGAGCTATATAATTATTAGAAATAAAATAAAATGAAATAAAGACACATGAATGACATAGGTTTGTAAGAGAGCTACTAAACATGTTCCCATATGCTCTCCCCTCTGCCTAGAATTTTTTTCCGTAGATATTTGCACAGTTTTTCCCCTTTTCCTCTCTCCTCCCTTGTCACCTCCTTGGAGAGGGGTGATCTAACCTCTCCAACTGTAAGAGAACCCCTTGAATCCCCTTATTCTGCTTTATTTCTCTTTATAATACTAACCGTTATCTGACATTTAATAAGACATATAGATGCATATTTAATGTCCATCTTTCCAACCAGAATATAAACTCTGCAAGGCCTGGAGAGCTCCTCCATTTTGTTCACTCCTGCGGTCTTAATTCCTAGAATGATATCTGGCATACTGAAAGGTGCTCAATACATTTTCTTGAATAAATGCATGAGAGAGCAAGTAAATCAATATATGTTTTTAAAATGATTTTGGGATCCAATACATTTTGGGGGACCACACCCTAGTTTAATTCCTTTCTATTTTATCTAATTCTATCTAGTCTAGTCTCCATAGGTACCTCTTTATTTTCCTTTATTTTAACAACGCTGTCATGTGTATTTTTTTTCCACATTTTTATTTAAATTTACTTAGTTAACATATTAGTTTCAGGAGTTGGTTTCAGAAGTAGAATTTAGTGATTCATTACATATTAATACCCAGTGCTCAAAATAACAAGTGCCCTTCTTAATATCCATCACCTATTTGGCCCATCCCCCACCCACATCCCTCCACCAACCCTCAGTTTGTTCTCTATTGTTAAGAACCTCTCATGGGGCGCCTGGGTGGCTTAGTCGGTTAAGCGTCCGACTTTCGCTTAGGTCATGATCTCACGGTTCGTGGGTTCGAGCCCCGTGTCGGGCTCTGTGCTGCCTGCCAGCTCAGAACCTGGAGCCTGTTTCAGTCTGTGACTCCCTCTCTCTCTGACCCTCCTCTGCTCACGCTGTCTTTCTCTCTCCTAGAAATAAATAAAACATTTTTAAAAAATTTTAATTAAAAAAAAAAGAACCTCTCTTATGGTTTACCTCCCCCACTTTCCTTTTTTCTCCTTTCCATATGTTCATCTGTTTTGTTTCTTACATTCCACATATGAGTGAAACCATATGGTATTTGTGTTTCTCTGACTGACTTATTTCACTTAGCATAATACACTCTAGCTCCACCCAAGTCATTGCAAATGGCAAGATTTCATTCTTTTTGATGACTGATTAATATTCCAGTGTGTGTGTGTGTGTGTGTGTGTGTATACATACATACACATCTTCTTTATCCATTCATCAGTTGATGGACATTTGAGCTCTTTCCATAACTTGGTTATTGTTGATAATGCTACTATGAACATTGGGGAGCATGTACCCCTTTGAATCTGTATTTTTATATCTTTTATGTAAATACCTAGTAATGTAATTGCTGGGTCTTAAAGTAGTTGTATTTTTAACTTTTTAAGGAAACTTTATACAGTTTTCCAGAAAACTGGCTGCACCAGTTTGTATTCCCACCAACAGTGTAAAAGGGTCCCCTCTCTCCTCATCCTTGCCAACATCTGTTGTTTCTTGTATTCTTAATTTTAGCCATTTTGACAGGTATGAGTTGGAATCTCATCGTGGTTTTTATTTGTATTCTCCTGATGATGAGTGATGTTGAGCATCTTCTCATGTGTGTGTTAGCCATCTGGATGTCTTCTTTGGAAAAATGTCTATTCGTGTCTTCTGCCCATTTCTTAACTGGATTATTTGGTTTTTGGGTGTTGAGTTTGATTAAGTTCTTTATAGGTTTTGAATACTAACCCTTTATCAGATTTGTCATTTGCAAATATCTTCTCCCATTCTGTAGGTTGCCTTTTAGTTTTGTTGATTGTTTCCTTTGCTGTGCAGAAGCTTTTTATCTTGATGAAGTCTGGAAGAGTTCATTTTTGCTCTTGTTTGCCTTGCCTCTGGCAATGTGTCTAGTAAGAACTTGCTCTGGCTGAGGTCAAAGAAGTTGCTGCCTGTGTTTTCCTTGAGGATTTTGGTGGTTTCCTGTCTCGCACTTAGGTCTTTCTTCCATTTGAATTTATTTTTGTGTGTGGTGTAAGAAAGTGATCCAGTTCATTCTTCAGCATGTTGCTGCCCAATTTTCCCAACACCAATCTGTTGAAGAGACTGTCTTTTCTCTGTAGGATATTCTTTCCTGCTTTGTCAAGATGAGTTAACCCATACCGTTGTGGGTTCATTTCTGGGTTTTCTGTTGTGTTCCATTGATCTATGAGACTGGTTTATGGCAGTACCATACTATCTTGATGACTACAGCTTTGTAACACAGCTTGGAGTCTGGAATCATGATGCCTCCAACTTTGCTTTGCTTTTTCAGGATTGCTTTGGATATTCGGGGACTTTGTAGTGCCATACCAGTTTGAAGACTGTTCTAGCTCTGTAAAAAATGCTGGTGGTATTTTGATAGGGGTTGCCTTAAATGTGTAGATTTCTTTGGGTAGTATAGACATTTTAACAATGTTTTTTTCCCTTCTAATTCATGAGTATGGAACTTTTTCCCATTTCTTTGTGTCTGCTTCAATTTCTTTTATAAGTGTTGTATAGTTTTCAGATTATGGATCTTTTAACTCTTTGGTTAGGTTTATTCCTAGATATCTTATGGTTTTAGGTGGAATTGTAAATGGGATCAATTCTTTGATTTCTTTTTCTGCTGCTTCATTATTCGTGTATAGCAATGCAACAGATTTCTGTACATTGATTTTGTATCCTGCAACTTTGCTGAATTCATGTATTAGTTGTAAGAAGTTTTTGGTGGAGTCTTTTGAGTTTTCTACATAGAATATCATGTCATCTGCAAATAGTGAAAATTTGATTTCTTCCTTGCCAATTTGAATGCGTTTTATTTCTTTTTGTTGCCTGACTGTTGAGGCTAAGACTTCCAGTACTATGTTAAGTATGGTGAGAGTGGACATCCCTGTCTTGTTCCTGAACATAGGGAAAAGCTTTTCAGTTTTTCCCCATTGAGGATGATATTAGCTGTAGGTCTTTTGTATATGACCTTTATGGTGCTGAGGGATGTTCCATCTATACCTACTTTGTTGAAGGTTTTTATCAAGAATGGTTGCCGTATTTTGTATTATGCTTTTCCTGCAGCTATTGAGATTATCATATGGTTCTTATCCTTTCTTTTATTAATGTGGTGTATCACATTGATTGATTTATAATCAATGTGGTGGATAATTCTTTTAATGTACTGTTGGATTCAATTTGCTAGTATCTTGTTGAGAATTTTTGCATCCAGTTTCATTAGAGATATTGGCCTGTAATTCTCCTTTTAATGGGGTCTTTTTCTGGTTTTGGAATCAAGGTAATGCTGGCCTTGTAGAATAAGTTTGGAAGTTTTCCTTTCATTTCTGGGTTTTTCTGTTTGTTTGTTTGTTTGTTGTGTTTGTTTGTTTGTTTGTTTTGGAGCAGTTTGAGAAGAATAGGTATTAACTCTTCTTTAAATGTCTGGTAGAATTTCCCTGGGGAGCCATCTGGCCCTGCACTTTTGTTTGTTGGGAGATTTTTGATTACCGATTCGATTTCTTTGCTGGTTATGATCTGTTCAGATTTTTCTATTTCTTTTTGTTTAAATTTTGATAGTTTGTATGTTTCTAGAAATTTGTCCCTTTTCTTCTTCATGTGTATTTTGATCTCTAAACTAGAAAATATGATGTGTGTTCAGATTTTAAGTATTACCTTCCATATCAGTTGTTTCATCGTTACTATTTTTTTCTTTTTGAGAGAGAGCGAGAGAGCAGGAGAGGAGCAGAGAGAGAAGGGTAGAGTAAATCTTAGGCAGACTCCATGCTCAGTGTGGAGCCAGATGGTGCCCCTCACCATTATTATTCTAATTATTATTCTTTGGACTGGACCTTTTCTTCCTCCTATGGAGCTGACCAACAGAGTTCACTCTATTTAGTTTTGACCCCATATGAGCATTATGTATGTTCATTAAAAATCCCTCAAATTCTTTCTCTGAATAGCAGGAGAAACAAATCAATATATTAAGTTTCTTAATGTAAACTTGCTTGGCAACTGAAAAGTAACACTTAAAAACTCTGTCTGATCAACATAAAAATGGAAGCCATTCTAATGATGCTATCACCCTGCTACCATGATTTTTTTACAACTCAAAATGGATTCTGTCTTCCTTCAGCTTGAAATAGTTCAGGGGCTCCTCATCCTTTATAACAGTGGTTCTCAAACTTCAGAGCACATCAGAATCACTTGGAGGACTGGTTAAAAACAGATTGCAGGGCCCATGCCCCAGTTTCTGACCCAGGATGTCTGGGTATGGACTGAGAATTTGCACTGATAACAAGTTCCCCGGTGAGGTATGGGGATCAACCTTTGAGAACTACTGCTATGTAGAATTTAAATACCTTCACACAGTGTGCAAGTCAGTATATCAGAGTGGTTAAAGTAGAAGAGACTCAGGCCAATCCAGCTCCACTCTTCTCTAGCTTTGTGACTTTTGAAAGCTTGCCTTATCTCTTTTGCCTTGGTTTCTTCATCTGTAAAATGAGGACAATTTTTTTTGAGAAAGTGAGAAAAAGCACACACACAAATGGGGGGAGAGGAACAGAGGGAGTGTGAGAGAGTATCCCAAATAGGCTTCATGCACAGCACAAAGCCAGACACAGGGCTCTATCCCATGACCCTGGGATCATGACCCAAGTCAAAATCAAGAGTCAGACACTTAAATGACTGAGCCATCCAAGGGCCTCTTAAAGCCATCCTTGACTTTGTTCTTTCTGTCATATTTGACAGTGAATCCATCAGCAAAACTTGCTTTCTTTAACATAAATACATATTCAGAATCTGACTACATTTTGCCATCTCTACTACTACCAGCCTGGTTCAAGACATTTGGATATATGAGTATGGGGTTCAGCAAAAGGGGAAAAGGATGAAGATATAAATTTGGAAGTCACCAGGATACAAATGTAAAGGCATAGGAATGGATTAAAATAGATAGGTTGTGAGTGTCCATAAGAAAATAAAAAGATTCTGGGGTGCCTGGGTGTCTCAGTCAGTAAGTGTCTGACTCTTGATTTCAGCTAAGGTCATGTTCTCAAGGCTTGTGAGATCCAGCCCCGAGTCAGCCTCTGTGCTAATAGCACGGAGCCTGCTTGGGATTTTCTCTCTCCCTTTTTCTTTGCCCCTCTCCCCACTCTCTTTCTCTTTCTCCCTCATAAACATTAAAAATGTAAAAAAAAAAAAAAAAAGGAAAAGATCCTTTTTTAAAGATTTTTTAATTTATTCATTTTTTGAGAAAGACAGTACAAGTGGAGGAGAGGCAGAGAGAGAAGGAGAGAGAAAGAATCTCAAGCAGGCTCTTCACTGTCAGCACAGAACCCAACTTGGGCCTTAAACTCACAAAACTGTGAGATCATGACCTGAGTCGAAACCAAGAGTCAGACACTCAACTGACTGAGCCACTCACTCACCCCAGGAAAGATTCTGATAACTGAGGGGCGCCTGGGTGGCTTAGTCGGTTAAGCGTCCGACTTTCTCTTAGGTCATGATCTCGCGGTTCGTGGGTTCGAGCCCCGCGTCGGGCTCTGTGCTGACTGCCAGCTCAGAGCCTGGAGCCTGTTTCAGTCTGTGACTCCCTCTCTCTCTGACCCTCCCCTGTTCACGCTGTCTCTCTCTCTCTCTCTCCCCTAGAAATAAATAAAACATTTAAAAAAAAAAGATTCTGATAACTGAGCTCAGCAGTCCAACATTTGCAGTCCAAGAAGATAAGTGCCTTGGTCCATTTAGGTTGTTATAACAAAATGCCTCATACTGGGTAGTTAATAAACAATAGAAATTTATTCCTCACAGCTCTGGAGGCTGAAAGTCCCAGATTGGGGTGACAATATGATCAGGCGAGGACCCTCTCCCAGGTCACAGACTACTCCTTATAGCCTCATTTGGAGTCTTTTACAAGAGCACTAATCCCATTCATGAGAGCTTCATCTCCCAAAAGCTTCCATCACATTGGGTGTTCAGATTCCAACATGTGAATTGTGGGTAGAGAGGACACGTTCAGACCATAGAAAGAAGCTATCAAAAAGACAGAAGAATCACTCAATATTATAAGAGAAGAATCTAGAGTATTGTCCCATGGCCAAACGAAACTGAACAATTACTTATGTCAGATAAGTCAAATAAGATAAGCACTTGGAAATGGTGGTAAGATTTGGTTATATGGAAGTTACTGGTGATTTGTACAAGGTGCCCTTTGATGAACTGATAGAAATAAAGCTTAACTGACATGTTTTGAAAGAGAGTATGTGGACAGAATGTGGAATTAGTGAGTCAATTTTGGTAGTTTTCTTACAAATGGCAGGAGAAGGATGTTGTCCTTCCTCGGAGCTCCCATAATGTCCTAAGAGTGTCTCTATTATTGCCTCATTTCCTACTATATTTAACCATTAATGTGTCTTAGTGATAGTCAACTGAGCAAAGTAGAAAGTTCACCTTCATTCCCATGGGACCATCACTACAAATATAAAATATACAGCAAACTGTCCACATGGAGGAAAGCCTATCCCCAACTAAAAAGCTCAGGAAATGCCTTTAGATGAATGCAATGTCAGAATTCAATATTAAAAGAAGAGTAATCAAGTATTTACCAGCCAATGTAGAATGAAACCAAAGGCATCGCAGACAGTGAAAATCCATGAGCCAAGGGACAAAGGGGTAAAAAGAGTTGGTGTATTTTTTTTTTATGCTTTAAACATTTGTTTATTATTTTTGAGAGACAGGGAGAGACAGAGCATGAGCAGGGGAGAGCAGAGAGGGAGAGGGAGGGAGACACAGAATCTGAAGCAGGATCCAGATTCTGCACAGAGCCCATGGGGCTCGAACCCAAGAGCCATGAGATCATCACCTGAGACAAAGTTAGATGCTTAACTGACTGAGCCACCCAGGTGCCCTAAAATTGGTGTATTTGAAAGATCCTCATTCAGTACTTTGAAGTTGAAGAGATAGAAGCAGATTCCTGAAGGGCTTGAAGTACTATTAACATTTTTGGATGTATTATTCCACATGGTCTGTGCTACATGCTTTCTAGGTATTAGCTGATTTAACGTCACAATAAATATATGAAGAAAACACTACTATTAAAGTTGTCCTTGGAACATCCAGATGGCCAACGGACACATGAAACGATGCTCAGCATCCCACTTCATCAGGGAAATACAAGTCAAAACCACACTGAGATACCACCTCATGCTGGTCAGAGTGGCTAAAACGAGCAAATCAGAGGACTCTAGATGCTGGTGAGGATGTGGAGAAATGGGCACCCTCCTACACTGTTGGTGGGAATGTAAACGGATGCAGCCCCTTTGGAAAACAGTGTGGAGATTCCTCAAAAAATTAACAATAGAACTCCCCTATGATCCAGCAATAGCTCTGCTAGGAATTTACCCAAGGGATACTGGAGTGATGATGCACAGGGGCACATGTACCCCAACATTCATAACAGCACTTTCAACAATAGCCAAAACATGGAAAGAGCCTAAGTGTCCATCAACTGAAGAATGGATCAGGAAGATGTGGTTTATCTATACAATGGCATACTACATGGCAATGAGAAAGAAAGAAATCTGGCCATGTGTAGCAACATGGATGGAACTAGAGGGTGTTATGCTGAGCGAAATAAGTCAGGCAGAGAAGGACAGATACCATATGTTTACACGTATAGTAGGACTAGGAGGAAGCTAACGGAGGACTATGGGGGAGAAGAAGGGGAAAAATAGTTGGGGGAGAGGGAGGGAGGCAAACCATGAGAGACTCTTGAATGCTGAGAACAAACGGAGGGCAGATGGGGGGGAGGAGGGGTAGGGGGGGGATTGGCATGGAGGAGGGCACTTGTGGGGATGAGCACTGGGTGTTATATGGAAACCAACTTGACAATAAACTATTAAAAAAAAAAAGTTGTCCTTGGAGGACCTGGGTGACTCAGTTGGTTTATTTATCTAATATAAAATTCAAAAAATTTTTTTAAAGAATGGCTTTAAGATTTTTGACCTGAGTGACTGTTAAAATGGAGGTTCCAACATATATGTATCTAATAACAGAACCCCCAAATACATAAAACAACACTTATAGAATGGAACAGAGAAATAAATCATTCAACAGTAATCATTGGAAACTTCAACACCACTCTCCATGATGAATAGAACAGCTAGGCAGAAGATCAACAAGGGAATAGAAGACTTGAACAACCCTATGAACTAAAAAGAACTAACAAACATCTATAAAACGTTCCATCTCTGTCTGCTCAGGTTGCCATAATAAGATATCACAGATTGGGTGGCTTAAATAACATACATCAATTTTCTCACAATTCTGGAGGCTAGAAGTTCAAAATCAAGGTGCCAGAAAACTAGGTTTCTGGTGACACCTCTCTTTCTGCTTGTATATGACCACCTTCTTGCTGTGTTTTCACATGGCTTTTCTTCTGTGTACACATGGAGGAAAAGAGCTCTGATATCTTTTCCTCTTGTTATAAGAACACCAGTCAGGTTAGAGCCTCATTCTTATAACCTTATCTAAACTCCTTAAAGGCCGACGTCCAAATATAGTCATATTGGGGCTTATGGCTTCAACATAGGAATTTTAGGGGCACACAAGTCAGTACATAGTATCACCCAATAATGGCAAAATACACATTCTTCTCATGTAGACATGGAACATTCTCCAAGATAGATCATATTCTAGGCCATAAAACACACCTCAGTACATTTGAAAAGACTGAAATTATATACAAAGTATGTTCTCCAATCAGTGTAAAATAAAATTAGAAGTCAATAACAGTGAAACATTTGAGAAATTCACAAATACATGGAAATTAAGCAACATACTCCTAAGTAACATGAATCAAAGAAGAAATCATAAGGGCAATTAGAAAATACCTTGATATGAATAAAAAGGAAGACACAAAATACTGAAACATATAGGATTCAGCAAAAGCAATACCAAAGGGAAATTGATTGATGTAAATGTTTATATTAAAAAAAGAACAAAGAAGTAAAAAATGTATACTTAGAAAACTATAAACATCACAAGATATTGAAGAAGGCTAAATAGGTGGAAATATATCCCATATTCATGTATCGGGAGATTTAAATGGTTAAGATGGTAGTATATCCCAAACTGATCTATAGAGTCAATGTAATTCCTATTAAAACCCCATCTGGGTTTTTTGCAGACATTGATAAACTAATCTGAAAACTAATAAGGAAATGCAAGAGACTCAGTAGCTAACATTATGTTGAAAAATAATAAAGTTGGAGGACTTAAACTTCTTTACTTCAAAACTTAATATAAAGCTACAATAAAGGCAGTATAATACTGGCATAAGGAGAGACATAGATGAATGAAATAGCTTTGAGAATCTATACATAAACTCTTACAATCAGTTGATTTTCAGTAAGAGTGAAAGACAATTTAATGGGGAATAAATAGTGTTTTTGACAACTGCTCCTGGACAACTGAATATCCACATGTAAGAGAATGAAGTTAGACTCCTATCTTATGCCATACAAAAATCTAACTCAAAATGGACCACAGATCCATTTTGATCTACATGTAAGAGCAAAAGGGCACCTGGGTGCCTCGGTTGGTTAAGGTCCAACTCTTGATCTCCACTCATCATGATCTCATAGTTCATGAGTTTGAGCCCCACATAGAGCTATGTGCTCACAGATTTGAGCCTGCTAAGGATACTGTCTCTCCCTTTCTCTGCCTCTTTCTCTCTCTCTCCCAAAAATAAATAAATAAACTTAAAAAAAATAAATGTAAGAGCAAAAATTATAAAAGACTTAAAGAAAATATAGGAATAAATCTTTGTGGCTTTGGGTTAGGCAAAACTTTCTTAGATGTGATACCAAAAGCACATGATAGAAGGAAAATTCGGTTACTTAGATTTCATTAAAATGAAAGTTTTCTGTTTCAAAGGAAACCATCAAGAAACTGAATAAGCAATCTTGCACACTTGAAACTAATATAATACTGTATGTTAATTAACTGGAATTAAAAATTTTAAAACATTTTTTAAAGAAAAGGCAATTCATAGAATGTGAAAAAATATTTGCAAACGTGTACCTGATAAGGGAAATTATATTTGGAAAACATACAAACTCTTACAACTCTGCAATAAAAAGATAACACTATTCTAAATTGGGCTTGGGGCGCCTGGGTGGCTTAGTCGGTTAAGCGTCCGACTTTCGCTTAGGTCATGCTCTCGCGGTTCGTGGGTTCGAGCCCCGCATCGGGCTCTGTGCTGACAGCTCAGAGCCTGGAGCCTGTTTCAGTCTGTGACTCCTTCTCTCTCTGACCCTCCCCTGCTCACGCTGTCTCTCTCTCTCTCTCCTAGAAAGAAATAAAAACGTTTAAAAAAAAAAAGTTAAAAATAAATAAATAAATAAATAAATAAATAAATAAATAGGGCAAAGGATCTGAATTGGCGTTTCTCCAAAGAAGATATATAAATGACCAATAAGCACATGAAAAGATGCTGAACATCATCAGCCATCAAAGAAATGCAAAACAGGGGCGCCTGGGCGGGGGGGGGGCTCTCAGTCGGTTAAGCACCCAACTTCAGCTCAAGTCATGATTTCGCAGTTGGTGAGTTTGAGCCCCGCATTGGGCTTGAATGCAGACCCCACTTCAGACCCTCTCTGTCCCCCATTCTCCCTGTGCATATCCTCTATCTCTCTCAAAAATAAACATTTAAAAAGTGCAAATCAAAACCACAGTGAGATACTGCTTCACAGGTGCTAGGATGGTTACCGTAAAAAAGACAGATAATAATAAATGTTGGTAAGGATGTGAAGAAATTGGAATCATCACGCATTGCTTGTGGGAACATAAAATGGTAGAGCTGCTTTCTAAAACAATCTGGCATTCTTCAAAAAGATTTGAAAGGGTAAACAGAGTTATCACATGACTTAGCAATTCTACTCCAGGTATACATCTTGAAAAATGAAAATATGTCCACACAAAAACGTTTTTTAAGTTTATTTTGAGAGAGAGAGAGAAAGAGAGCATGAGCCAGGGAGGGGCAAAGAGAGATGGAGAAAGAGAATCCCTAGGAGGCTCCACGTGGTCAGTGCAGAGCCCGACGTGAACTGTGAGATCATGGCCTGAGCTAACTCATAATATTCAAAAAGTAGAAAAATAGGTCCATCAACTTCTTAACAGATAAATAAAGTGTGGTATATGTATCCCTCTTTCTCATTCTGCTGCAGCCAGACCAACCCACTCACTGTTCTCAAACAGCATATCTAGCACACTGAGCCCACACACTTAAATCAGATAATGAACTTTTATCAGTGTTAGCATTTGTATGAGGGGAGACTGAGATTCACCTGTGAGTGATTCACCAAGGAGTCTATGGGTAGTGAGAGCAAGTTTTAATCAAGGCAGAGAGAAACATGCTGAAACACTCCTTCCTTCTCTCTAAGAAAACTCGTATTCCTTTCTGAAAGGCATCAGTATTGCAGATGTCTGGGTGGAAAACTAGAGAATGAGCTGCTGGTAGTAACTGGTGAACCCAAGGAATACTTAACACATTTATTAACAGGAAGAAGGGAAACTTAAATCCTAAAAAGACTGTTGCCTTGTTCACTGTGGCAGGCAGAATAATGGCCCCCAAAAGATGTCCTTGACCCCAACGCCCCAGAATCTGTGAATATGTTATCTATTATGGCAAAGGGACTTTGCTGGTGTGATTAAATTAAGAATTTTCTGGACCAACAGGAAAGACAGAGATCTGTATAGAAACCAGACTTAGGTATAGGAGTGGGGCATCTTCAAGGAGATGAAGGAAGACTGGGAAGTAGAGAACATATAGAAGAAAATATCTTGGGGTTGTCAGCATTTATTGGGTCATGATCTGTTCTGATGACCTGATGAAATCCAAGGACTAAAAAAAAATGAATTTACCTACATTCATGGAATTTTGCATATATTCAAAATACAAAACCCATAGACTTTTCCTAATGGTCAGTAGATCCTGACACTCAAAATTTCTCATTTAGATTTGGACAGTGGGATGATGTTGATCTGTCCTTGAAGGGAATCATCTGTAAGGTGAAGATAGAGGTTTTGGAGACTGGAGAAAGCCCTGAAGCAATAGTTCACAGTGTGGGAGCCATTTTTAGAGTATCCTGGAGCCCATGAGTGGGTATGGATTTATTGAATAAATTTGGATAGTTCGGGAGTAAGGCAGATGTCATTGATGCAGTTAGAAGGAAGATAATAGAATCATTTTGAAAATTCAAGGTGCTATGTGGCATCAATGAGAAAGTGCTCAGCCACCAACTGAAAGTATAGGATTGGTACTCAAGAGAAAGGGTGAAGGTAACAGTTGGAGTCATTGGCATAAAGGTGGAAGCTGAAGCCATGGCTATGTGTGAAATGTGCCAGGAAGGGTAGTTAGAATGAGACAAAGGAGGGACACCTGGGTAGTTCAGTCAGTAAGTCTCCAACTCTTAATCTCAGCTCAGGTCTTAATCTTGGGGGCATGAGTTCAAGCCCTACACTGGACTCTGTGCTGGGCATGAAGTCTACTTTAAATACATACATACATACATACATACGACAAAAAAGTTAGTGATGGGATCCTCACACATTGAAAAGGGAGAAAAATTAGTTGAGGAAAGATCCGCAAAGGGCTCCCAGATGTTCACTTCAAACTCTAGAGTGGTTGCTGGCACTAACATCCCCAAGTCTCAGGAATCACTTTTTCAGTAAATCCATATCTGATATGGGTTAGGAATCTGTGTACTTGCAACAGACCCTTTGTAATGAGGGCACAGCTTTTTGTGGTCTTTATCATCTCTGTAGATGAACCTCAAATTCTTCCTACCTTGGAAGCTGGTACATTACTTTATCTCAGGATGTAGGAAATCCCAACTGAATGTCCCAAGTTCATCTAGGTATATTTGTAGGGGAGGAAAAAAGTCTCTTATAGAAAGACATGCTTCACAGAGTTACTCTAAGAAACACTTGCTTAGTTATTGGATGGCCAAGTTAACAAAAAGAACATAAATTTTCAAGGGTCAGAGTTAGTTGTCTTTTGAAATTGGTCACATTGCTTATTTTAAATGCCTTGAAAATAACTTCATCTACTTGAAGGTGGGCCTTGGAAAGCAACAGTAGAACTAGAAAGAGTAGTAAGCCCTTATACACAGCTCACTGTTCTAACTACTCCCCATATATTAATTCAGTTATTCTTCACAACAACCCCATGATATAGATACTTTTATAACCCCCTCTTACAGATGAGAAAAACAAGACACAGAGAGAATAACTAAAGTGCCCAAGTTCACTCAGCTAAAAAGTCGGACTCTAGGATCAATGCTGTGTATGTATCCTCCATCATGACTTGCTACCTCTGGATTGAGTACATTATAAACCAACAAATCCACAAATAAAACCCATGTTATTAATTTGAAACTATACAATATTGGCATATGACTGAATTCGAGCTGGATATTCCAAATTAGGTTGTGAGTGTGGGCACATATTAGATGGTATAAATAGTATTTAATGCGTATTGAGCACTTACTGGGTGCCAAGATTTGTTTTAATTGCTTTACAGGTATTAGTTATTTAATCCTTACAACAAGCTATGAGTAGTGCTATTATTTTACTCATTGTATAGATGAGAAATTCAAGACATAAAAGGATTCAGTAGTTATAATAATGTTATTAATAATAATACTTTATATTATCTGATTATAAAATGTTTTTAAAGTACTTTGAGATATTCAAAGCATATATACAAAATAAGGTATACTTTTTATTCTTTATTATAAGAACTCAAGACACGATTAAGAGACAAAACTTTCATTAAAATTCCCATCTCAGAGCTTCAAGGATCTTAAAGTATTTACAATTCAATAGAAACTTGATACTGAAGTTAAACAGTTCTTAAAACTAAATTAAAGTAGTGGAAACCCAATAAGCCTGGGAGACGTAAATAAGAAATAAAAATTTGCTTTGCCAAAATATGAAATCTCTGTTGAGTAAACTGAGGGGGTTAAACTTTCCATATTAATGTCAGTATATTTGGGTTTTCAGTCACAACTCATTTGGTTTACTTGTAAATCCACAAGTTTTTCCAGTGAATCTCTTGGGAGATTAGCACTATTCGAGAAGTTGAAAAATTCTTATTGAATTGTATGATCTCCTTATCCTCATGTTTAATTGAGGCAAATGTATGTTGGCACAGAGGTTTGATTTTTAAATTTGTTGTTGCTACTGTTGTATTCGTTTTTTGCTTTTCAAGTCCTTGTTTCATTAATTTAACCTGGGCACGCATTTTAATAACTTTTAGGGATTTAGCCCCTCATTACTGGAGTTACCCAAGCAAAGGCTGGACTGCCACATCTGTTGAGATAACTCTTACAGTTTCTACCAACTAGTCTTTATTGTCATACTTATATGATATGGTGAAGAGTTTAAGAATTTCCTGGTTCCTCTGAGTGGTTCAAATCAGTTACTCCTGAGGAACAGTAGACAGCCCCTGGGGTTAGGTGTTCCCAATACTGGTTTCAAATTATCCTCTGATTCGTTATTTCCAGGATCAGAAGTCCTCTGATAGACCCTTGCATTTGTGAGTAACCTGGGAATTTTTTTAGTTTTGGCCATCCTAAGTAACCAATGAGCAGGTGTAGCTCTCCATTTCAGCAGACATGCAGTTTTCCTGGCCCTAAGAAGAGAGATTGTCAAAATAGCCACTCTCTTTAATTTTCTTCCTTATTACAGTGATTCTTCATTTTAACCATCATTTATCTGACTACTGGGTGCTGACAGTGAGTACTCTTCTGTGGACCAAAGCCATTCCACCTCCTAGGCTATGGTTTCCAACTTTTGTCATCTGTAGAGTCCTGCTTCTCTCTGGAGAACTGTGCTCATCTAACTGCCTGGTTGGCTCAGTTGTAGAGCATGCAACACTTGGTCTCAGGGTCATGAGTTCAAGCCATATGTTAGGTGTAGAGCTTAACTTAAAAAAATAATAAAAGTAAGCAAAAACCCTTAGACATCCACACCAAAGAGGGCTTCAGCTAAGCTTATGAGCAAGCAACCTCTATCGTATTATGAATATTGATTCATTCCACAACAAGCACCAAGTACCTGTTTTATGCCAGGTCCATTTAGGCACTGGAGTACTAGAAATAAAAAGACACAGGTGCCACCCTCAGAAATCTCAGACATACTGTTGGTTATACTGCTGTGTGGTTCCAAATCCTAAATTATTATTTACTGCTTTTCTTTTCTTTTCTTTCTTTTTTTTTTAACAAATAGTTTATTGTCAAGTTGGTTTCCATATAACACCCAGTGCTCATCCCCACAAGTGCCCTCCTCCATGCCCATCTCCCCGCTACCCCCCTACACCCATGAGTCCTCAGTTTGTTCTCAGCATTCAAGAGTCTCTCAAGGTTTGCCTCTCTCCCTTTCCCCCACCATTTCTCCCCTTCTTCTCCCCCTTGTTCCTCCGTTAAGTTCCTCCCAATCCTCCTATACGTGCAAACATATGATATTTGTCCTTTTCTGTCTGACTTATTTCGCTAAGCATAACATCCTCAAGGTCCATCCATGTTGCTACACATGGCCAGATTTCATTCTTTCTCATTGCCATGTAGTATTCCATTGTATAGATAAACCACATCTTCTTGATCCATTCGTCCGTTGATGGACACTTAGGCTCTTTCCAT
>NW_027527402.1:133175-146960 GCF_008692635.1 Crocuta crocuta | reverse complement strand
TTTTTTGTCAGCTTCTTGTTTTTCTATAATGGTGTCTTCTAAATCACTTATTCTCCTTTCTGCCTCTTCAATCCGTGCATTGGAGGCCTCTAATTTATTATGTATCTCATTTTTCACATTTTTTTATTCTTCATGCCTATTTTTATTTTCCATTTTGTCTGTAGCCATAGTTTCTTTGATGTCCCCTATGCTTTTTTCAAGCCCAGCTATTAATTTTACCATTATTATTCTAAAATCGTTTCAGTTATGNAAATCGTGTTCAGTTATGCTGCTTATACCTGTTTTCAGCAGTTCATTAACTGTCATTTCTTCTTGGAGTTTCTCTGGAGGAGAGCTCTTTCGTTTCGTCATTTTAGTTAGCTTTCCAGCTTTTGTTGGTTTTAAAGACCTTTTATGCTCTCTGTATCTATGAGCGCTGCTATATCCAAGAAGACTCTTTGACTGTCCAGGGCCTATCCTTTCAGAGAGTGTTTTCTGAATGGTATCTCTTGGTCTCTCTTGTTGGGACCTTGGTTATTTTATTTTCCTACTCGTAGTGATATTTGGGACTCTCCACCTTGTGTACTCTGGCTTGTTTCTTGAGGTAGCCCTGGAGAAGAAAACAGACAGACAAACACACAGGGAGCAGGAGCACACAAACGCACAGACAAATTCAACTAACATGCAAACCGAGAGGGAAAACAAAAAAGTTAAGAGAAAAGACAGAGGAGGGAGAGCGAATAATATAGAGTAAAAAATACATAAAAGGGTCAAAAAGAAGAAAAGAAAAGGAAAAAAAGAAGAAAACCGATGGACAAAGAATGGTTTAAAGCATATAACCGAATTCCCAGCTACAGTTAAATAGCCGTGTGTATGCAGTACTGGCTGAAGAGCATAGAGAAAGAGAGAGAAGACAGGGTGGGGATGAGGCAGAATTGGAAATAGAATGAACAGGCTGGAGGGATAAGAAGCTTTTTTCAAAGAGCTAAAGGGTGGAATATGGTTGGATAGGGGTGAGAAGGATGCTGGTGTTATCCAGAGAGACTATATAGTCTAATTACTCCTGAGAGAAAGAGATGAAAATGTCGGTAAGTGTAGAATTTACATCTACAGAATGGACTAGTTGTGACTGTTTAAGCAAGCCGGTGACCAAAGTTAATCGGGTCAGTGTTCCGGGGAAAAAGGGTAAAAAAAAAAGGGAGGAGGGCACCTCTCAGGCAGGGATGGGCGTGGCATGATCCAATGCCTCAGGCGGGAGCTCTGCCTTGGCGGTNTCTCTCTTGTTGGGACCTTGGTTATTTTATTTTCCTATTCGTAGTGATATTTGGGACTCTCCACCTTGTGTACTCTAGCTTGTTTCTTGAGGTAGCCCTGGAAAAGAAAACAGACAGACAAACACACAGGGAGCAGGAGCACACAAACGCACAGACAAATTCAACTAACATGCAAACCGAGAGGGAAAACAAAAAAGTTAAGAGAAAAGACAGAGGAGGGAGAGCGAATAATATAGAGTAAAAAATACATAAAAGGGTCAAAAAGAAGAAAAGAAAAGGAAAAAAAGAAGAAAACCGATGGACAAAGAATGGTTTAAAGCATATAACCGAATTCCCAGCTACAGTTAAATAGCCGTGTGTATGCAGTACTGGCTGAAGAGCATAGAGAAAGAGAGAGAAGACAGGGTGGGGATGAGGCAGAATTGGAAATAGAATGAACAGGCTGGAGGGATAAGAAGCTTTTTTCAAAGAGCTAAAGGGTGGAATATGGTTGGATAGGGGTGAGAAGGATGCTGGTGTTATCCAGAGAGACTATATAGTCTAATTACTCCTGAGAGAAAGAGATGAAAATGTCGGTAAGTGTAGAATTTACATCTACAGAATGGACTAGTTGTGACTGTTTAAGCAAGCCGGTGACCAAAGTTAATCGGGTCAGTGTTCCGGGGAAAAAGGGTAAAAAAAAAAGGGAGGAGGGCACCTCTCAGGCAGGGATGGGCGTGGCATGATCCAATGCCTCAGGCGGGAGCTCTGCCTTGGCGGTTGTGGGGAGGAGAGTGACGGTGCTCCAGTCCCTTCTTGAACCAAGCACTGCACCTTGCTTTTTTGGGTGTGTAAACTCCCGTACCAAGTGGGTCGTATTTACTGCTTTTCTGGAGTCCCCTCTCTACGTGTTCCCTAATGGCCAGTCTGAACACCTTCTATGTCCTCCCTATGGCCATACATGCAAATAAACCTCTCTTTTGTATTTATTGAATAAGTAGATGATTTGGCTGTTCTGCCTGGAATTTAGAGTCTTAACTACAGCCCATCTACTTACTTAGATTCTACACAGGGAATTTTTCCTTCACTTGAGCTGGAGTCCTTGTACGCAGATCTTGTTCTTGAACTCCATATCATGCTTTTCCTTGTCTTTTGACCCACCAGCTTAGGCTGACCTGTGTTTTGGCATTCAGAGCTACAGTTCTAACAGTGCATTTTCTCAGTACCAACCTATGTTCCCATTGAAACTGCTTTCCCAAAGGCTGTGCCTTCTGTCTTCCCCACAGCCTCTTGCTGTTTATAACTCCCCAAAAATTCTGCTTGACATTGCCCATGTCTTGGTCCTAAAATCAAGTGCCTCTGGAATATAAGAAAAGAAAAAAAAAAACCCTGCAGCTCCTTAAGGACAAATTTATGCCTCCAGGTCAACGGGAAGGCAGTAGGCTTGGATAATCTCACAGTATTTTACTGCAACAAAACTAGGGCAAAAACATCTGACAGTGTCAGATCTGGATGTCAAAAATGCAGACACCATTAATAATTTATGCTATTTCTTCTCACTGAGAAGCAATGAGGTTTATTAGGAGACCTCAGAAATGTCATAAAGGAGGTGTGCAAATTGCATCAAATCTGGGCATAACCAACAGGCATACCAAATAGAAATATTGAATTGGCATTCAACTTTTGCAACCCAGGTGGATTTTTTGTGTGTGCTTGAACCTGAAAAAAAAGTCTCTCTCTTTTTAAAAACTCATACAATTACAGTAGATTTTGTAAAGAACCATTCCCCTTGCTTGGCACCCAAAACACAAGTGCTGAGGCAGTTTGACATATCCCAATGCATCACAGTTAATGTCAAAGTGAACCTGTGTTGTTCAGAAGATCACGTGTTCCAGGAAGTTTCCAGCTTACAAGTAGGTTTTGTTTACAGAACACCATTTTAAGATTTGTGAGTAAGGTACACAAAAATTAGCTGACATGGGATCATATTCCTAAATGTAAGAGCTAAAACCATACAGCATTTAGGAAAAAACCCCAAAGGGGTAAGTCTTTTACCTGGAGTTAGGCACTAGTTTTATAGATGTGACACCAAAAGTACATGCAACAAAAGAACAAATAGATACTTTGAGATATTGGACTTCATTAAATTAAAACATTTTGTGTTTCGAAGGACGTCATCAAGGGGCACCTGGGTGGCTTAGTCAGTTAAGTGTCTGGACCTACTTGGGATTCTCTCTCTCTCCCTCTTTCTCTGCCCCTCACCTGCTCATGTTCTCTCTCTCTCAAAAATAAATAAATAAATAAACTTTTAAAAAAAGAACATCATCAAGAATGTAAAAGACAATTCACAGAATGGGAGAAAATATTTGCAAACATGTATCTAATAAGGAACTTGTATCTAGAATATATAAAGAACTCTTACAACTCACCAATAAAAAGTCAAATAACTCTATTAAAAAATGAGCAAAGTTTCTGAGTAGACTGTCCAAAAGAAGAGATTGCAAACGGCCAATAGCACATGTAAAAATGCTCCATCTTTAGCCATCAGAGAAATGCAAAACAAAACCACAATGAGATACCACAATGAGACACCACTCTTTACTCACCAGAATAGTTCTAATAAAAAAGAATGATAATAAGTGGGAGGAGCCAAGATGGGGGAACAGCATGGAAGTTTGTTTGTTTGTTTGTTTTGTGTCTCTCCTCCCTGAAATACAGCCTGATCAACACTAAACCGTCCTGCACACCTAGAAAACTGATTTGAGGAGTAACACAACAATCTGCACTACCTGAACCACAGAACTCAGCAGGTATGTGGCACAGAGAGGTGAACTGGGGGAGAGAGGCTGTATGGCTACATAATATTCCAGTGGTGCGTGTGTGTGTGTGTGTTGTGTGTGTGTGTGTGTGTGTCTCACATCTTTATCCACTCATCTATTGATTAGGTTGCTCCGATATCACTGGCTATTGTAAACAGTGCTGCAATGAACATAGGGGTGTATATATCTCTTCAGATTGGTATTTTTGTTTTCTTTGGATAAATTGCCAGAAGTGAAATTGTTGTTATATGTTTTTTTTTGTGTTTTTTTTTTTTTAGGATCCTCCATACTGTTTTCTATAGTGGCTGCACCAATTTATATTCCTACCAACAGTGTACAAGGGTGCCTTTTTCTCCACATCCTTACCAACACTTGTTATGTTTGTCTTTTTGATAATAGCCAATCAAACAGTTGTGAGACAATATTTTATTGTGGTTTTGATCTGCATTTCCCTGGTGACTAGTGATATTGAGCATCTTTTCCTGTACCTATTAGTCATCTATATACCTTCTTTGGGAAAATGTCTATTTAAGTTCTTTGCCAATTTTTTAATCAGGTTTTTTTACGTTAAGTTGTGGAAGTTCTTTATACATTATGTATATTAACCCCTTATTGAATGTGTTATTTGCAGAAATCTTATACCTCAGTAGGTTTCCTTTTTGTTTTGTTGATGGCTTCCTTTATTATACAAAAGTTTTTACCTTTCTGCAATCCCATTTATTTATTTTAGATTTTGTTACTGTTTCTTGAGTAAACCAGTCCAAAACTATTGTTAAGATCAATGTCAAAAAGCTTACATAAGCCTATATTTTCTTTACAAGTTTGATAGTTACAGGTCTTACACTCAAGTCTTTAATCCATTTTGAATTTATTTTTGTCTATGGTATAAAATAGTGGTCCGGGTACATTCTTTTGCATCTAACTGTCCAGTTTTCCCAACACCAGTTATTGAAGAGATTGCCTTTTCTTCTTTGTATATTCTTGCCTTCTTTGTCTTAGATTAATTGGCCATATATGTGTGGACTTTTTCTAAGTTCTGTTTTCAGATTCTATATTATTTATTTCTGCTCTAATCTTTATTATTTCCCTTCTTCTGGATATTGGCTTTATTTGCTGCTTCTTTATAGCTCCTTTAGTTGTAAGGTTAAGTTGTGTATTGGGGACCTTTATTAACTTCTTCAGGTAGGCCTGAATTGCAATATATTTACCTCTTAGGACTGCCTTTGCTGCATCCCAAGGCGTCTGAACTGTCATGTTTTAATTTTCATTTGCTTCCATGTAGTTCCTAATTTCTTTTTTTTTATTTTTTTAGTATAGTTTATTGTCAAATTGACTTCCATACAATACCCAGTGCTCATCCCAACAAGTGCCCTCCTCCATGCCCATCAACCCCCTTCCCCTCTCCCTCACCCCCATCAGCCCTCAGTTTGTTCTCAGTATTTAAGAGTCTCTTATGGTTTGCCTCCCTCCCTGTCTGTAATTTTTCCCCCTTCCCCTCCCCCATGGTCTTTTATTAAGTTTCTCTAGATCCACAGATGAGTGAATACATATGGTATCTGTCTTTCTCTGACTGACTTATTTCATTTAGCATAATACCTTTGAGTTCCATCTACGTTGCTACTGTCAGCACAGAATCCATTGAGGGGCTCGAACCCACAAACCATGAGATCATGACCTGAGCCAAAGTAAGGTGCTTAACCCACTGAGCCACCCAGGAACCCCTAGAGTGAAATTCTTAAAGTCTGTAGAAGAGAGTATGAAAGTAAATACAGTAGAAAGATCACATATAAATGGATAAGTAGACTGATAGAAAAATTTTACACTGTTGATGGGAATGCAAACTGGTGCAGCCTAATTTCTTTTTTAATTTCCTGGTAAACTCGTTCATATTTTAGTAGGAGAGTATTTAACCTCTATGTATTTAGGGTCTTTCCAAATTTTTTCTTGTGGTTGATCTCAAGTTTCATAACATTGTGACCTGAAAATATGCATGGTATGATCTGTCTTATTATACTTGTTGAGGGCTGCTTTGTGACCAAGTATGTAATCTATTCTGGAGAATGTTCCATGTGCACTAGAGAAGAACGTGTATTCTGCTGCGTTAGGATGAAATGTTCTGAATATATCTGTTAAGTCCATATGGTCCAATGTGTCATTCAGAGCCATTGTTTCNACGTTGCTACTGTCAGCACAGAATCCATTGAGGGGCTCGAACCCACAAACCATGAGATCATGACCTGAGCCAAAGTAAGGTGCTTAACCCACTGAGCCACCCAGGAACCCCTAGAGTGAAATTCTTAAAGTCTGTAGAAGAGAGTATGAAAGTAAATACAGTAGAAAGATCACATATAAATGGATAAGTAGACTGATAGAAAAATTTTACACTGTTGATGGGAATGCAAACTGGTGCAGCCTAATTTCTTTTTTAATTTCCTGGTAAACTCGTTCATATTTTAGTAGGAGAGTATTTAACCTCTATGTATTTAGGGTCTTTCCAAATTTTTTCTTGTGGTTGATCTCAAGTTTCATAACATTGTGACCTGAAAATATGCATGGTATGATCTGTCTTATTATACTTGTTGAGGGCTGCTTTGTGACCAAGTATGTAATCTATTCTGGAGAATGTTCCATGTGCACTAGAGAAGAACGTGTATTCTGCTGCGTTAGGATGAAATGTTCTGAATATATCTGTTAAGTCCATATGGTCCAATGTGTCATTCAGAGCCATTGTTTCCTTATTGATATTCTGCTTAAATGATCTGTCCATTGCTCTAAGTAGAGTATTAAAGTCTCCTACAATTATGGTGTTATTATCAATATGTTTGCTTATGTTTGTGATTAACTGATTTATGCATTTGGATTCACACGTTGGGGACATAAATATTTACAATTGTTAGCTTTTATTGATGGATAGACCCTTTAATTATGATATAATTCATCATTCTTCATCTCTTGTTACAGTCTTTGTTTCAAATTCTAGTTTGTCTGATATAAGTATGGCTGTTCTGGCTTTCTTTTGACGTCCATTAGGATGATAGATGGTTCTCTATCCCCTTACTTTCAATCTGCAGGTGTCCTCAGGTCTAAAATCAGTCTCTTGTAGGAAACATATAGATGGGTCTTGTTTTGTTTTGCTTTTGTTAAAGAAATTTATTCTGATACCCTATCTTTTGATTGGGTATTTTGTTTCTTTACATTCAGAGTATGATTGAAAGATATTAATTTAGTGCCATTGTGTTATCTGTAGATTTCATGTTTGTGGTGATGTCTCTGTTACATCCCTCCCTATCGTAGGTTGTCACATTAGGAATGGGATTCCCGTAGTTACTATGTCTCTGTCTCTCCAAATCTTCTCTGTGGGATTCCTATATCCCTTGCTGTGCAGAAGTTCAATTGGCATTTAATTCTTCTTCATTAGGAATTGCTCTATATGTAGGTGTAGATTCCGTGTGTCTGTGGGAGAAGTGAGTCCAGGGTTTTGCTATACTGCCATCTTGGATCATCTCCTGAACTACATTTTTTAATTTTTTAAATAAAAAAGCATCCAGCCCAGAATTCTGTATCCCATGAAAGTATTCTTCTAGAATCAAGGTGGTATAATGATAATTTCAAGTAAAAGAAAACTAACAGAATATATTGCTAGAAGAGCTGCATTACTAGAAATACTAAGTAAGGTTCTTCATAATGAAGGGAAGTTATACATATGGAATCTTGATTCTTCAAGAAATAATGAAGAGCATCAGAAATGGTAAAGTCTGAAAGTTCTTTGTTGAAAACAAGAACTAGGAACTACTTAATATCAAGCAGAATACCATGCACCAGATATCTATCCCAAGGGAGCATAACACTATGCACAGGTTACTGGTAACACTTTATCCTGCTCCATCTTGGTATTGAAGTATTCCTGTTGCATCAAGGAAAATACAAGTAAGCCAAGCACTGGATGGAGCAATACTTAACATATAAAAGAGAAAGAGCAAGAGCAACATTAGTAGGGGGTATTAATCCTTCATGACCAATGGATCTTTCCCAACAAGTTACACAGGGCAATTTACCTACATGTATCCCTCTCAATGCTTCTGGAAGGACCTCTTTCTCTCCACATAGAGCCGAAAATACTGAAAGCTGGGGGGATGTCTGAAGGCCATTATGATATACACTTAAGGGGTGCCTAGATGGGTCAGTGAACCATCAACTTTAGCTCAGGTCATGATCTCACAGTTCATGAGTTCAAGCCCCTTGTCAATCTCTGTGCTGACAGCTCAGAGCCTAGAGCCTGCTTCAGCCTGTGTCTTCCTCTTTCTCTGATACTCCCCCACTCATGCTCTGTATCTCTTTCTCTCTCTCTCAAAAATAAATAAAATATTTTTAAAAATTTAAAGATACACACTTAAGCTTAATAAAAGAGCACACACTGAGTTTGAAATAGGGAAAAATACTCACACATAAAGTGATAAGCCCAGCTCAGGCTGTATAGGCTCTTTACATCTTGGTAAGGAGGCCCTGTTCCAGGCCTAAGACCCATTCTTATGTGGCTGAGTGAGAATAAAAGACAGCATGCATGAAAATGCCTCTCTCAATAGTTAACTTCTTTAAAAAATGTGTTACTCAGCTGTTTAATGTTTTTATCATTGTTATCAATGAGTCTAATTATTACATTCATTTGGATCTAAAGAGATTACCACTAGGGTGCCTGGCTGGCAGGCACAGTCCGTGTGTGCAACTCTTGACCTGAGGCTTGTAAATTCAAGCCCCACCTTGGGTGTAGGTGTTACTTAAAAATAAAATCTTTTTTAAAAAAGAGAGAGATTACCACACCCTGGGGGTGATACACCATAGTAAGATTTAAAAAAGGTGAGAGTAGTTCTTCTATATCAGTCAGGATTCAGTCAGGAAAACAGAAGACACTCTAGATATTTGAAATAGAAAAACACTTAACATGGAGAATTCATTTCTATGAATTTGGAAACATTTAAGGAGCACACATGGAAGGAAGATGAAACCTCCCAGAGATCAGAGCTCACAAAATGTAATAAGCTACCATCCATGCTGGAGCTCATCTGATCCCATGTTTGCCTGTAGTTAATACCACTACTGCAAGAAACTATCCTAGTCTGTCATCACGATCATTGCCAGAGTCAGAAGAAAATGTTTTTACTTTCTCCCTGCTTCATAGTTTGTCATTTGTGTTTTCACTGGCTGAACCTAACACAGAACTCCAGTAGTAAGGGAGTCTTAGAAACTCCATTTCNATGGAGGAGGGCACTTGTGGGGATGAGCACTGGGTGTTATATGGAAACCAACTTGACAATAAACTATTTGTAAAAAAATAATAAAATAAAATAATTTTATTTCAAAAAAAAAAAAAAAAGAAACTCCATTTCCAGATTTTTAGCCTTTGTGATTCAGAAGACAACATAGATTGGTGAGGATGATGCTGGATGTCAAGGCACATACCTGGCATAGTTTACCCCTTTGGCAAGTCATCCACACGCACTCTTAAACTCCAATTTAAACTTCTAAACAATAATATAATGTTTCTGCCTAACATGAAGCAATAGTCCTTAACACAAAGACACACTCCCCTTCCTCTCAGACTACACTGTCCCAAAGACTCACCAGTCATATCCTTCTCTAGGTGAGTTTCGTTTGTAGTTTAGTCCCAATTCATTGCAGATATCCTATAACTAAAGGCTAAATAATCAAGTTAACTCTCCACCAATACTCTTTACAAAAATAGCAAGAAAAAAAAGGGAGAAAATACCTACTTACATATACTCATTCAGAGAGCAAAAAAGAGAGGAATTTTTTCAGTTCTATAATTTTTATATTTTTTTATTTTATAGTTTATTGTCAAGTTGGTTTCCCAGTGCTCATCCCAACAAGTGCCCTCCTCCATGCCCATCACCCCTCTTCCCCTCTCCCCCACCCCCATCAGCCCTCAGTTTGTTCTCAATATTCAAGAGTCTCTCATGGTTTGTCTCCCTCCCTCTCCCCAACTATAAAAAAGAAAGGAATTAAGCATGGCCGCTGTGGTTCTCATGTATGTTATGTCCTGTCAAAGGCTTCGGATAGCATCCCTGTGTGCCACGGTCACTTCAAGCACTGCTGGATCTGCTGGATCCTCCGGATCTGCTGGATCACAGAGCCCAAGAGGCAGAGCAGCGTGCATAACAGCTGGACAATTGCAGAGCCGTCTCTTCTTTAGGGCCCCACTCAAAAGTAGTAGCTTTTCAGATCAATTGGTCAATGCTTACACAGAGCAACACATCCAAATGAGAAATATATTGCCACTGTAATCCAAAAAAGTATACTAGACTTTGTCTCTCTCTCTCCTCTCTCTCTCTCTCAGTTGGAGGAGGGGCAAGATACAATTTATCCTTCATTTTATGAGATGGCTCACACCACTAGACCCCTAGAAATTTCGCTGAGATAAAAGGCCTCTGACTGTTTATTGGATTTATTTCCCCATCTCTGACACACAAATGTCTTACCAATAAGTCTAGAGTAGTTTCTTCTTGCTCATTAAGTCCAATCTGCATAATGCCATCAATGTAATGGACCAGGGTATTTTGTGGAAGGCAAAGGCAATCAGGATTCTTGCAAAGTAAATTATGACACAGTGCTAGATAGTTTATATACCTCTGGGTAGGACAGTGAAGGTGTATTGCTGGCCTTGCCTGATAAAAGAAACCTGCTTCTGATGGTCTTTACTAATAGATAACTGTATTTTAAAAAAGCATTTGTCAGGTCAATAGCAGCATACCAGGTTTTACCAGGGGATGTGTTAATTTGTTCAAGCAAGGAAACTACATCTGGTACAACAGCTGCAATTAGAATTGCCACCTGGAAGAGCTTATGATAATCCACTGTCATTCTCCAAGACCCATCTGTCTTCTGCACAGGCCAAATAGGCAAGTTAAATGGGGATGTGGTGGGAATTACCATTCCTGCATTTTTCGAGCCCTTAATGATAGCACTAATCCATGCAATCCATCTAGGAATGTTAAATTGCTTTTGCTTTGCTATTTTTTCTGCACAGAGGCAGTTCCAGTGGCTTCCTTGGTCTTTCCCACCATAATAGCCCTTACGTCACAGGTTAGGGAACCAATGTGAGAATTCTGACAGATGTTGTCTATTTCTACTCCAACTGTGCATTCCAGAACTGGGTAAATAAACAGAGGGTGGGCATGGGAACCCACTGGATCCACTGTGAGACAGACCTGAGCTAAAGCCACATTGATCATCTGACCCCCATAAGTTCCTACTCTGACAGGTGGACCCCAGTGACGGGCCTCTGGAAATTAGTATCAGTCCAGAGCCAGAGTCTAGTGATCTCTGAAAGGGCTGATTATTTCCTTTCCTCCAATGTACAGTTACCTTAGTGAAATTCCACAGTTCTCTTTGGTGGAAGACTGTAAGAAAGATTAACAATATAAATTACCAGGCTTCTTCCTCAAGGAAAATTAGACTTCCCTTTATTCAAGGGATTCTGAATCTATAAAGTGGCTCAGGTCTGGGAACTGATTGAGGGGCTGTGACTCTGATTTTTGTGTTCACTTGACCAAGAAATTTTCTGCTTATATAGATCAAGTAACAGTTTAATAGGCTTCCTTTCTATTTCACTTCTAGGAACATCATGCTCAACTAGCCAACAGCATAAGTCTGTGCAAGTTAAACTATTCTCATTGCTGCTTTGTGTCTTCTCTCCATTACCATGCACCTTGCCTTTGGTGGTTGAGTGCTGCCACTTGTCTCCTGGGACCCAATTATTCCCATTGCATTCAAGCTTCCCAACACAGTGACACAGTTCCTCCTGTGAAGTGTGGCCTGCAACGAAGAGCAACCCCAGAGGTCTTCAAGGGGGCTGAGGCTTCCCTCACAAATGTCTTTCTCACAGTCATGGTGAAAGGTGTATCTTGGACCCTTCTAGGGTGAGTAAGATGGTTTTAACGTTCCCATTTCCATAAACCCTCAAATCCCTTTCCCTACATCAAACCAAGGCAAGTCTTGCATTCCTAACTCACATACCATAGGCCACCTTTTGATTTATGTTTTAAGCAAGCGGCCAGTTAGAGCTCTTTCTGATTCCTGAAGCCACAACATTAAAAGCAGAATCTTTGCTTATTGAGCCCATGTCAATAAATTTGGCCTGATCCACTATTATCCCTCATATGTAGTTTCTGTTACCATATACATTCCCCAGATTTCTGTCTGTATAAGTTAGAAAGCTCAAGTCATTCTTTTATTTAAAAATGTTTTAATGTTTATTTTTGAGAGAGAGAGAGAGAAACAAAGCATGAGCAGGAGGAGGGCAGAGAGACAGAGAGGGACACACAGAATCTGAACCAGGCTCCAGGCTCCAAGATGTCAGCACAGAGTGCTAGGTGGGGCTCAAACTCATGAGCCTGTGAGATCATGACCTGAGCCAAAGTAGGACACTTAACTGACTGAGTCACCCAGGCACCCCTCAAGTCATTTTTTCAGAATGTAGCACATCTCCACATGAGTCTCACTTTGTACCTTATCTCCAGAGTCCTGTTGGGACTTGAGTCTAGCTATAGATCTAGAAGCAAAGAAGGGTGGTGGGGGTAAATCCTGAGGAAAATCTGCATTGTCTTAAGACTGGCAGGCTGGAGATTCAAGAAAAGCTGATGTTTCCATTTGAAAGTAGGGAAAAAACATACAAACAAACTAATGTCCCAGTTCAGACATTCTCTGACAGGAAGAATTGTTTCTTACTCAGGGGAAGTCAACCTTTTTGTTCTATTAACTGACAGAAAACTGATTAGACGATGTCAATTGATCACCCAAACTGCTTTACTCAGTCTACTGATTTAAATGCTAATCTCACCAAAAAGCACCCTCATAGAAACACCCAGGGGAATGTTTGACCAAATATTTAGGCACTCCACACCCCAATCAAGTTGATACATAAAATTAACCATCACAACAGGCTAAATATTTAAATTACTCACTCATTAACACTCTTTATAAAGAATAACAAGAAAAAGAAAAGGGGGAAATAGCTATTCAGTGTATACACATATATAAAGCAAAAAAAAAAAAAAGTAATGATGCATGGTTGCTATAGCCCTCATATCTGTTGCATGATGAGACCATTCTTTTCTTCTTAAGTGTATTTATTTTTTTTGAAAGAGCAGGAACTGAGGAGGAGCAGAGAGAGTGAGGGAGAGAATCCGAAGCAGGCTCCTCACTGTCAGCATAGAGCCCCACCTGGCAGCTCAAACTCACACACCAGTGAGATCATGACCTGAGCTGAAATCAAGTGTCTGATGCTTAACTGGTTAAGCCACCCATGTGCCCCATGATGAGACCATTCTTTGCTCTCTTTCCATGCAGAATTATTGCCTCAGTTAAAGATGTGATGGAAACCTCTAATTCTAAGAATTATGAGCCCTTACATTTCTCTCTTTTTTGGTTTACTGTAGTCTTCCATGAATTTATACTATTGGTCATACTATTCCTAAAAGTCACCTTTAGTGTATCCTCTTAGTTTCAGACTTAATAATTCACTCCACCATTATTTACTAAAACTATTTCTCTGAGATAATAAATGTCTTCTATGAACTAACAATAGAACTCCCCTATGACCCAGCAATAGCACTGCTAGAAATTTACCCAAGGGATATAGAAATGCTGAGGCATAGGAGCACATGTACCCCAATGTTCATAGCAGCACTCTCCACAATAGCTAAAACATGGAAAGAGCC